>NC_051164.1:13845155-13925154 GCF_013339745.2 Dermacentor silvarum | reverse complement strand
TCACGCACAAAGTCTTTTATTTCTGCGAGAAGGTATGACTCGTCAGGAATGACGTCGAGTGCAGCGAGTGGTTGGTTGTACGTCTGAGATGAACGTCGAGTGAGAGCTCGCTGCCTTCTCAATTCTTCATAGCTCTGGCACAGGGTTACAACTTCAGACACAGTGCCAGGAGACTTCGCAAGAAGCATTCGAAAGACATCGTCGTCGACACCCTTCATAATATGCTGTATTTTGGCACTTTCGCTCATTGAGGCATCGACGCGCCTGCAGAGATCGATTATGTCCTCAATATAGGCGGTAAAAGTTTTATTAGGTTCCTGTGCCCGTGTGCGCAACCGTTGTTCGGCGCGTAACTTCCGCACGGCAGGGCGACCGAAAGCGGCAGATATTGCCTGCCTGAAAGCGGACCAGTTCTCAAATTCAGATTCATGGTTCGTATACCACACCTTCGCCACGCCAGCCAGGTAAAAGTTCGCGGTTCTGATGATGTGTGGTGTTTTATGGCGCAAGGGCCAGTTATGGCCAAAGAGCGCCATGCCACTGTTTGTGAGTGTGCAGTGGAGCGATGAATTCTGAGAAGTAGATGAAGCGTGGCTCTAAAGGGGCCTAAAATAATCGCTGTAAAGTGCGTAAAATATACATATACTAAAATCATGGCAATGACTAATGAGATGTACCATCAAATGAAGAATGCATTGAGAAAGAATGACACAACATTTAAAAAATTTAAGCAAGAAGCACTACTGCCTAAACAGAGCCCTTGATTCACAAGGGCCTGGAGGCATGTGCTATAAAAACTACTATCACAGCGGCATCCTCTGGAGAGAGGATTCGCTACGAACTTATTGGGCTAATAACATGCAGGACCACATCGTTCAAGAAATTGACGACTGCTTTGGCGTTAAAAAGCGGTTCTTCACCAAGAAACATGATAGGATGAAGAGGGACATGATACCGGTATGCTTGAGGAAAATATTTCTTTCTCTCTGTTTCGGCTTCCCGGCACTCCACGAGGACATGAAGGACGGTCAGCGTCTCACCACATCTAACACAGGTTGGTGGTTCATCACCAGTCAGCAAAAAAATTGTGGGTGCCCTATTGTGGATGTGCTATTCTTAGACGACAGAACAGGACATCAATTCGTCGTGTTTTTTTACGGGGGGCCAGAAACCTAACTGTGGTTTTATCAAGTGAAGCTTATCATTTCTTTCCGCATCCCACAAGCGTTGCCAGTGGCTTCGCAGTTTCTTTCGCAGGAAAGGCTTCAAATCTGTTGCAGGAACAGCAGCTGTAGGGAGATGTAACGCCTGAGATGTAACTGATGTGGCCATTTGGTCTGCTCGAACATTACCCTCAATGCCTCTATGGCCCGGCACCCAGCATATAATCACATGCTGGTTAGATATATACACTTTATACAGAATGGAATAGAGCTTATTAAGTACAGGGTTTTTGTGTTTACAGAGTCACTTCAAAGCTGTCACGACACTTAGGGAGTCTGTAAATATGATAGCCTTTTTAAGTTTTGATTTCATTATATATTTTAACAGCCGGTAATAGTGCATACGCCTCAGCTGTAAAGATGCTTGTCTCGGTGTGCAGTACACCGGATTCCGAAAAGGATGGACCGATGGCTGCATAAGATACCCCGGCATGTGACTTGGAAGCGTCTGTGTAAAACTCTGCACAAGAGTATTTAGATTGGAGTTCAAGGAAATGCATTTTAATGTGTGCCTCTGGCGCGTGTTTCGTGACTTCTATAAATGATGTGTCACAATCTATGAGCCGCCACTGCCACGGAGGTAACAGTTCCGCTGGAGCCATAGGACGATGATCAAGCAGCGGAACACCCATTTCCTCACTAAGATTCCTCACACGCAAACAGAACGGCTTTCTCGCTGATGGTCGGTTATGAAAGAGTGTGGCAGTGGTCACATCGTTTGTTGTCGAATAAGACGGATGTTCAATGTTTGCTTGTATTTTCAGAAAATATGTAAAGCTGCTGTATGACCGCTGCAGATGAAGTGACCACTGATTCGACTCTACGGAGAGGCTCTGGATTGGACTTGTCCTGAAAGCACCAGTCGCGAGACGGATACCCAAGTGGTGAACGGGGTCTAGTATTTTTAATGCACTTGGCGTTGCAGAATTATAAATTATGGACCCGTAATCAAGGCGTGTGAGGACAAGACTTTTATACAAGTTAAGCAAACACTTTCCATCACTACCCCAAGTCGTACGCGAGAGAAGCTTTAAAAGGTTGATTGTCTTCAGGCATTTTGCCCTCAGATGCTTAACATAAGGAATAAATGTAGGTTTAGAATCTAAAATGATGCCTAAAAACTTGTGCTCGTTGCTCACAGAGAGCGCATCTCCTTTGATTCCAATACTTGGGATTGGCGTTACGCCTCTCTTGTTAGTAAATGTACGCAAGTGCTCTTCTGGGCATTTACTTTAAAACCGTCTTCATCTGCCCATTTGGACAATTTGTTCATTACAAGCTGCACTTGCCGTTCGCAGATGGCAATATTGCATGCTTTGAAGGCTATTTGCACATCGTCGACATAAACGGAATAAAACATTTTGCGTGGAATTACTGTGTGCAGGGAATTCATTTTAACAATAAATAGTGTGCAACTAAGCACGCCTCCCTGTGGCACACCGGTCTCTTGGGTGAATGACTTAGACAAAGCGTTGCCCACTCTTACGCGGAATGTGCGATTAGATATGTAACTTTCAATTGTGTTTAACATTTTGCCACGGACACTCATAGCCGAAAGATTTCGGAGAATGCCGTAGCGCCATGTCGTGTCGTAAGCTTTTTCTAGGTCGAGAAACACTGAGAGGCAGAACTGCTTATGTATAAAAGCATCTCTAATATAAGACTCACTGCGAACAAGGTGGTCTGTTGTGGACGTACCTTCCCTGAAACCACATTACAAGGGGTCTAGTAGTTTGTTATTTTAAGGAAACAGATTAAGCGCCTGTTTATCATTTTTTTCGAATAGTTTGCACAGGCAGCTTGTCAGCGCTATTGGCCTGTAGCTGCCGGCTAGGGATAGGTCTTTACCTTGTTTAAGCACGGGAATGACTATAGCTTCCTTCCACGAGGACGGGATATATCCATCCGCCCACATGACATTGAAAAGGTACAGGAGTGTTTTCAGAGTTTCAGGATGTAGGTGCTTAATCATTTCATATATGACACGATCACCACCTGGCGCCGAGTTATTGCAGCAAGCGAGGGATGCTTTCAGTTCAGTTAAAATAAATGGATAGTTGTAGGCCTCACTCGATGAACCTTTACGTTTTAGGGGCTGTCGCTCTTCGCGTTCTTTGAACCTCAGAAATGCTTGTGTGTAGTGGGACGCACTGGAGATATATTCAAAGTGTTCGCCCAGACAACCAGCCTGATCTTCCAGGCTCTCTCCTTGAGTACTTACTAAGGGGAGTGGGTGTACCTCCCGGCCTTTTAATTTATTCACTCGATTCCACACTTTCGTCTCATCCGTGTAAGAATTTATACTGGCGATGTACTTCTCCCAACTCCCTTTTATCACGTCGACGTGTTCTTCTACCCTTTGGGACTTTATTTGTTTGAAACTAATCAAGTTTTCGGCGGTTGGAGAGTCGCGAAGTCGTCCCCAAGCTTTATTTTGATTTTTCCGTGCTTCCTTGCATTCTTCGTTCCACCACGGGATACGACGTTTATTAGCCAGTCCGTTAGTTTGACGGATGCATGTTGTGGCAGTCTCAATTATAAAGCCAGTTATATATGCTACAGCATCGTCTATATTTAAAGAGGCAATATCATCCCTGCTTAAATACGTTTGTTCTTGGAAACGTTCCCAGTTAGCCGAGTCAACGTTCAATCGGGGAATGTGCGGGGAACATACATCTTGTTTTGTCAGTTTTAACACGATTGGGACGTGGTCGCTCCCAAAAGGGTTCTTGAGAACGGACCACTCCAGGTACGGAATTAGTGTACTCGACACGATACTCAAACCTACGGAGGAGTATGTGTTGTGCGCCATGCTGTAGTACGTTGGCTCTTTCTTATTAAGTAAACATGCTCCTGAAGAAAAGAGAAAGTTTTCAATTAGGCGTCCTCTCGCATCGCAACGAGAGTCTCCCCAGAATGTGCTGTGTGCGTTTAAATCTCCGACAACTATGTATGGTGCCGGAAGTTCATCTATGTAGTTCTGAAACTCAGTTTTATTAAGATGATAATTAGGAGGGATGTATATAGAGCTAACAGTGACTAGCCTGTCAAATAATACCCCTCGGACAGCAACTGCCTCTAGGGGCGTACGAAGTTTCAGTTCTCGACAGGCAACACCTCTGTCAACTGCGATAGCAACACCGCCGGATGACACGAAAGTGTCATCGCGGTCTGTGCGAAAGATGGCGTATTGCCGGAGCAAGTTGCATTGTGTAGATTTAAGGTGTGTCTCCTGAACACACAGCTCCTTCGGATTAAACTTGTGTAGAATTTCTTTGACGTCATCGAGGTTGTGTAGGAGTCATCTGACGTTCCATTGTATTATTTGTGTATTCATGTTGAAAGTGTTTTTTGTGCTGTGTGTAAAAGAGACTGACTTAACCTACAGAGCCCTTGTCGGGCCCTGTGATGCGGGCTTTTTCTTTTTTGGAGCGATCGCGAGATTCTCGCCCTCCTGAGGCGCTGCCGGCGCCGTCTGGCCGGTTGTTGTGTCCATTGCCTCATGTGAGGCGCTGGACACGCGCTCATGCGAGCGTTTGATTTGACGAGGAGGCCTTGCCTCGAGGGACGAGGCCCTGGAGGCCACCAGCCCGGAGGTCGATGGCCCCTTCTTGTGAGTTGGCGGAGCAGCGCTAGCTGCAGCCGCTGGGGGGGGGGGGGGGGGGGGGGGGGGGGGGTCGGATGGCGTCACTGCCGGCTCACTGTGTGTGGGCCGGACAGATGCTGGAAGCCGTTGCGACGCTGCCCCCTGACGCCCCACTTCGGCAAAGGTGTTCTTTGGCAGGTATGGTACCCGCCTGCGTGCCTCTTTGAACGAAATATTTTATTTGACTTTGATTGTGAGAATTTCTTTTTCCTTCTTCCAGGATGGGCAGGACCGCGAATATGCGGCGTGCGCTTCATCACAGTTCACGCAGTGGAGAGTGTTTTGACTTGTTTCAGAAAGGTGTTCATTCGCACTGCATTTTGCGCAAGTCTGACGGCCTCGGCAGTTCTGTGGACTGTGCCCGAATCGCTGGCACTTAGAACATCGGAGCGGATTAGGCACGTATGGCCTGACACGGATCTTTACATACCCGGCCATCAATGGTCTCGGGTAGCACACTAGAACCAAAGGTAAGAATAACATGTTTCGTTTGAATTGCTTTTCCATCGCGCCTCATCTTAATTCGTTTTACGTTAACCACGTTATGTTCTTTGAGTCCTTCCAAAAGTTCTTCCTCAGTGAGCTTCATAATGTCATCGTCTGAGATTACACCGCGGACGGTGTTCATGGTACGGTGAGAGGTGACCGTAACTGGGATTTGTCCGAAAGAGACTAGTTTAGGCAGCTTTTAATACTGTTTTTGTCGCGGAGCTCCAAGAGGAGGTCACCACTGGCCAACTTAGTTGCTTTGTAGCCTGGGTCTATAGCTTCTGTCATACATTTGAAAACGAGGAACGGTGACATAATCCTCACAGTCTTCTCTGGTATTTCACTGTGTACTACATGGTAGCGCGGGAAATTCTCAATTTGGTGGCCAAAAAAACTTGAAAACATCTTCGGTGCGCCCCTGTTTTTGGGGGCAATCAGGGAGTTTGGGGAAAGCACGATCCATAGGTATATCTAAATTTCGGCAGAAACGCCAGCCGCCTACCATGGAGCCCAACAAGGGGACGCCGCAGGACATATAGGAAGCAAGTCATGCAGACGCCAACTGTACGTTGCCGCTATAACCAAATATGTAAAGCCAAGGTTGGTTGCACCACACAAGGTTGACCCTCGCTGCCTGGAAAGTCGGAAGTAAATAGAAGAGAGGAGAAGACAGGAAAGATTGAATGAAAGAGGGAAAGACGCAGATTGGAGACGGGACAGAAAAAGGCAACTACCGATTTCCCCCGGGTGGGTCAGTCCGGGGGTGCCGTCTGCGCGAAGCAGAGGCCAAAGGGGTGTGTTGCCTCCACCGAGTGGCCATAAAGGTCCGAACACCCGGCATCGGCTCAACCCCCAGGATCCCCTTTTCCCCGGACACGGCTATGCCACGCTCGGCTTCACGCGGGAGGGTCCAATCCTCATGTGCTCAGGTCCGTGGTGTCGCAACACACCAAACGCCTGCTGACGCAGACGCCCCTGCGGGGAAGTTCGCGGTACTCAACTTAGCAGCGTCATCCCACTTGTTGGGTCCACTAACTTTTTCGTAGGACGACAGCCAGTCCTCGACGTCCTGGTCCTCCGTACCCGAAAATACCGGGGGGTCTCGCTGGCGAACCGGGCCGGAGCAAACGGCGGCCGGGAGTGGTGGCAGCGGTTGGGTAGCGTCAGCTGGCATGGTCGAGTGCAACGTGCGGGATCGGAGTTCCAGGGTGCCGGCGATGTGCGTACCCAGCACGATCCACCAAATGTAAAGAGGTTTATTGGGCGAGTCCAACAAACAGGCAGGTAGCTCGGTACAGTACGCAGGGAGAACAAGATGGTGGTGTTCGAACGCCGATCTCGTGCCTTTTCCTCGTGTTGATGATCGCTCAGCCCGGGATGTCATTCTCTTCATTATACTATTCCATTCCATTCCATTTTATTTTCCTTCGTCAAAAAGGAGGGGCCGGGACTAAAAGTCGCAGCAGCGACTTGACAGAGGTCCCGACTCCCTATTACATGGCAGTACAGCTGTCGCAGAGAACTAACATCGTTCATAGATAACAAATACTTTGGACACTGATCAC
This sequence comes from Dermacentor silvarum, assembly GCF_013339745.2. NCBI lineage: Eukaryota > Metazoa > Arthropoda > Arachnida > Ixodida > Ixodidae > Dermacentor > Dermacentor silvarum. Next base: position 13,918,231 of record NC_051164.1, on the reverse strand, counting down.
AGGCAATATGCATAAAAGAACAAGGTTTTACATTGCATAGACAAATGGAAAAAAAAACTTCATTCAAATAATACAGTAAGAAAACACTGCTATTCTAGGAAAGTTTGTCCCGACAAAAACACTTAATGGCTGTAGTAGAAGCGCATGGAGGATCAAAATCCTCCTTGAATAGTTTATTTATTATTACAGGCACCATGTAACGCAATGATTGTGTATAACCGTATACTCTGGGGGTGGGCACAGCCCATGATTCTTTGAACCAAGTATTCCTTATACACGGATTTTCTTTCAATTTCGCTAACGAGAGAGAATAGTTTTCGTTATAACGGAGGAAGCATTTGTATATCATCGTTATTCTGTAGTCAAATAAACAAAACACTGGTAAAATATCATATTTAAGAAAAAAGTTTAGATGTAGGGTCGAGGTAAGGGACAATTGCTATACACCGGACAGCTCTCTTCTGAAGCATATGTAGCTTTTTTAGGTTTGTAACGCCAGTTGTGCACCACACAATACAACAATACTCTAGAATTGAGGAGACAAGTGAATTATACAGCTGAATTTTAACTTTGACAGGAAGCATGTGCCTCAGCCTTGATATAATGCCGACAGCACTGGAAACTTCAGATTGAACGTGCTCAGTATGCTCATTCCAAGTTAAATGTTCAGAAAAGATAACTCCAAGAATTTTTACGGAGCTTACAAAATTTATAACGTCACGGCCTAAGCGAATGTTAATTGGCTGTGCTAATTTTTTTCCTTTAGGTCGGTGTAATATCGCCTTTGTTTTTCCGAAGTTTATTATTAGGCGATTCATGTCTGCCCAAGACTTTAAGCTTTCGAGAACCTCATTGGTTGTTTGCTCTAATTTACCTTCTGCTGTTCCTGAAATAAATACTGTAGTATCATCGGCGTACGCGACAAACTGTGCATTATCTGCGATGCGTACAATGTCATTTACATATATACAGAACAACAATGGTCCTAATACGCTCCCTTCGGAGACTCCTTTTCTAACAGGATGCATGGAAGATTTCGCAGTGCCGATATCTACGTACTGCTGTTCTGTGTGTACTATGAAGAAAGTTCTCAACTTCACTAGTGAAAACCGAGGGCGAGTGCCCCATAACAAGTTCAGAGCGCCACAAACGGACAAAAACACACGCAGCTATTGTTTATCGAAATGTTATTGACAAGCTTTTGGCACAGTGGTTGATAATCTACGTTTATGAGCTTAGGGAGCACCTGTCGTCACGCACGGACACAGCTTCCATCCCAAATAGTTCCTTCGTAAAATGTTTAAACTGTGACATCAAACATTCTAATTGAAAGTTCTGTATGTGAAGACTAATACTAATTTACTGAAATGAGACCGAGCGTTGAAGTCAAAAACAGCTTCAGAGAATTTTGATATATCTAGTCTATGCAGCTAATGCAGCTAATGCAGATATTTTCACATCAATATAGTTTAAAGAACTCAGACGCACATAAGGCCTCCCGCGTACAGCTCTCTGTCAAGGCGAGGCAGCATCCCTTTGAGAACTATTGTTTTAACCCTTGTAAGTTGCCTTTCACTGCCGAAAAGTAGAGATGCACTCAGGCTCATTTAAAAAAAAAAACTCGATTTCAAGCTTTGATAACCTGAGGTTCAGTATTTTATGCGTTGCCTACTTTCTTTTTCTGCAACACTTCTATGTGCATCTTAACCAACAGCTGAAGCATGAATTGTCTGGCGTCTGTTTGCTAACATTTGAAGCTAAAACTAGGCATATGTAGGGTTTTCGTACACGTGTGTTTTTGGGAGATACACTATTAAAATGCAAAATTTCGAAGGCACATACCCCCCTCCCCCCTTTCTAAGGCTATTCAAGTACTCATGAGCAGTCCACTAAAACATGCCTTAGTTTTCCCTTAGAAGGATTAATTCACTGCATACGTTATACAATGGACATCAGTTCTCCATCAGGCAGCTACAAAAGATCGTGTTTGGCGGAAGCTACGGTGAAGCCACATGACAATACTAACCTATGCTCGTGAGCTAGATCAGCCGAAAAGATGTCGGCTTCACATTGTTCCCGCAGCTAAAGGATTCAAAGCAGCTCTTGGGCGCAAGGAATCGACTACACCGGGTACAATGGAAGAATGTTTAAACAGGCGAAGGGCTTGTCACAGACGAGAGCAAGGGTTGTGGAAACGCGATCTATTGTGCCACCCAATTCGATTACTCGCTTTCTTTCTCGAGGCTTTTGTAAAGACCCAAGAGATCTGCTCTCGGCGGTCAACAAACTCCCCGAGGCCCACAAGAGAACTACACTAGGGTCATAGGAATTGTTTGATAGAACTGCCTCCTTTCTGGCCCCTAAATTGAATGCGAACGGACGCTGACGTTGCGCTTAGTTTGTCTTGTATTCCCTGAACAGTAGTAGCACTTGCTACACAGGACTGAAAAAAAAGGTAATGTTAAAAACTTGGAGATTCCCTTTGCACAGATGAGGCGCGCATAACCATTTTGATCAATATTTCCTGCGGACGCTGCTGGCGCATCTATTTAGCGGAAGCTCAAACGAGAAAATGTTCGTGCAGAAATATCAGAAATAAAAGTTATTGCTTAAGAAAACAGGGGAACAGTCAGCCTTTCATTAAATAATTAAAATGGCATCAGAGAATGCGGAGCTGAAGCTTTAAAAAAATTACCCGACTGGGACAGTCTGATGCATAAAAACTTTCTCTTTTTCTTGACAGATCGCATTGTTTTAAGTGTGAGACTTTGGGGAATGATAGCGTTTAGAGACATTGCTAGGCACTTCATACGTCAACAAAACAGAGCTTCACAATTCCACACACGAGGCCCAGTTGCTGCGCGTTTAAAGCTATCTTGAGCGAAATTCTCACGGGAAAATGAAAGCCAAGGACTAGAAGAAAGACGGCACGAAAGCAGAAACTACGAAGTTCATTATGCATTACAGAAATATGTTTACAGATATGATAAGTAACGTCAAAAAGTGGTGTGAACAATATAAATCAAAGAGAATTATAAGAATACAGGAAGAAAAATAGAAACTAAGAACACAAAGCACCACGAGAAATAAAAGTCGACAACATCGGCAGTCTAAGGAGAGAGACGTATTCGGAATGAACACGTACTTTTTACCCACCGAAATCACCAACTTCGCTGATCTTTATAAGACGTGGTGCAAATACTTGTAGTTCGAGAGCAACCGCTTGTCCGTGAAGTTACGAGATTATAGAAACTAATAAATGGTATGATCCAACGTAAAGCTGTCAGGTTTATTTTTTTCTAAATATAGACTAAGTAACTCTCCTACTAGCCTAATGAATCAACATAATATCCAAAGCTGCAGCTACGTAGTAAAACACAAAGACTGAAATTTCTTTTTTTTTTTTTGCTTAAAACAACTTTTGGTCCCTCCTCCCACAAGCTCATGTTACACCACTTACAGCGCGTCGAATACGGCATCGTCATGCTGATTCTTTAACACCTTATAACACCCGAACTAAGGCTCTTTAAGTTTTCCTTCTTTACGCGCACTATAAAAGATTGGAACAGCCTTCCGATTATCACAATTGATAAGCACCGATTCTATTGAACGCATGCGTCTTTAATGTTAACGGTATTGCTATGTCGGTGAGCCTTGTTACTGGCTTCTTTTTTTTTTTCTTTTTTTACACGTGAGTTTTGTTTGATACATTCCACATCATCCTTATTCTATTATTTTCCGTATATTGCAATAGTCGCTGGTTCATCAACTTCTGGTATTTGTCGATTTTTTTCCCTCTCGCAAGAATGGTTGCAAGTGCTCATGTCTGCGTATTACTTTTGTTCCTGATGCCTTAAACTCCGTGTGATACTGGTCTAATGTTTGTCAAGTTCTATTCCTTCAGTGTACCTTCTATTAATCTTCTTTGGTCATCGCTTTCATTTGTTTTTCTGATCATTGCATATGTTGCATTGCTTTTGCATTTCTTTTTCATGTGTGTATGTATATACATGCGTGTATATGTAAAAAATGTCACAGTTTCGCCCTAAGGGCGAAGCAATGAATGCGATAGCAACACAGCAATGTCATACTAAGTAAGGTGAGCGGCTTTGGTAGCAATATGAATTGTAGTAAACATGAGCTGATTAAGTAAGCAGGTGTGCTGCGGCGTAAGTAGACCGACATGAAGAGAGACTCGATGACCACGAGAAGGCGCGTGTGAAACGGTGCTGTTGATGAGAAGCGCTTCCCGTGGGCAGCGCATGCGAAGGGACACACCTGTAGCGCTGCACTGCCGATCCGGGCAGCATTGCATGTGTAGCGTGCGTTGGAAAACGTGGCCCGACTACTACTAACTGAATGAACAAGCGTGGTGTGAGCGCGCACAAACAAACATGAACAGATCACACTGAATGACTGCAGACAACGACTGTCAAAACGCTGGCAGCAAGCGCATACGCCGCAGCGGGCGAAGGTACGTGCGGTCTATCGCTTCAACGGGAACTGAGCGGCGAATGCACAGCGCATACAAAGGTCAGAGCCGTGTGGAGATTAGAGACGGTGAGGGTGAGCGACGAGTGCGGTTGTTGGCAGAGTAGAAGTGCGCCCCCCCCCCCCCCCCCCCCCGCTCCCTCCGGCGCTCGCTTCCCGCTTCCTTGCTTGCGCGTGGGAGATTGAGTGCGTTCGCTCTCCGTGATAGCGTGCGTCCCCGCACGCTTCCGTTCGGGCATACGGATGTTGCTACGATGTGCAGGCGCAGAAGAAGAGATGCTGTTCTGAGGACACGTGCAATCATGGAGTTACTATACTTACTCTATAGAAAATCTGAGCGAAAAAAGTGGCAACCACAAGGACGCCGCCATGTTGCTACCTCTCATTCTGTAAAGGTAAATGTAATAAAAACTGACGCATGAACAAGCATGAACACGTATCGCGTACGTGTGGACACTACGTAAAGTTGATTTCCATATTTTTAAGAAAGATCTGATGGTTATTTAAGAAATTTTCATGAAAAATTGATGACGCATGGAGAGGATGCGTTCTCAGGTGCCTGAACCAGATGGCCCCACCATATCAAGGAAGGCTCGGCATTGCGTGATTGAGTGGCTCGTATGAATCGCATCTCGCCGTCAACCCCTCCGCGCCTTCACCGATTGCAATGGATGGGCGATATGGGGAGCTTTTCCTCTATAGTTGGTTTCATTAACTCTATGCGCACAAGGAACGCGATCCCAAGCCTGCCTAAGTATGGCGGCGCCATCTAGTTCGAGAACCTGCAAATACACCTTTCACACACCGTAAATTTGAAATACAGATTTTATAAATAGCCATCCAAAACTATACAGATTGAACTTAACGCATTTTTCATATGTACGCGCGACGTGTAACTTCTTGTTTGTGCATCATATATTGATTATTTTTAGCGCTACAAACATAAGAGGTAGCAATATGGCCTCACCATTACGGTTGTCACTTTTTTTTTGTGCCAGCCTTTTTCTCTAGAGGTAGTATACTAAATCTATGCCTCTTTGACACCCACCTGGGTCACTGGGTAGATTGCACTGCGTATGTGCCGCACTTCAATGAAAAGAAAATTATCAGAAATTTATCCGATGCTTGGTGGATTCAAACTCCCGACCTATAAACAGACAATCTCGCCGTAGTATATTTTCAGAGACGCATCATGCGCGGACTTCGTGGTGGCGATGCTAGACGGCGCAGTGTGTCCTGTGGGAAGCATGAGAGAAGAACGCGGCTGCATAGGTGCCTCATATACATAACGCGTCTCGGCAGCTGGAATAGTGTTTGTCGCTACGTTGCTTCAACTCTAATCGCAATAACCTCGACGTTCGTTGTTCGATGGGTTCGGCCACACTTTTTTCTTTTTTTTTTGTAACGAAGTAGGCAGCAGTGAAATAAATATATGTATATTGCCACGCGTTAGTAACGCTAGAGAACGAGGACGAAGAAGTGTTGTTGGCTGCTGCGGCCAAAAACAGTAAACAGCCGTTCGCTCGGAACTGACTGCCTGCCTTTTCCTCTCGCGACAAACTGGTGGAAGTGCTGGGTACACATACACCCTATGCCTGCTGGTCCTGAACCAGAAGCTACCAACGCCAGTACCTTAGAGACTGCAGAAATCCATCGAAGCAGCCGTCGCCTCCAAGGTCTTCCACCGCAGTACAGTCCCCTGGCAAACTCTGCGAGGAAGATGGCAACAACAACCCCAAGCCAAACCGAGGAGATCTCAAATGCTGCTGTACCTTGCATTGTCAACGCGCCTCTCACGCCTAACCGGTTCCACGGCGACGCCTTTGAGGACGTAGAAGACTGGTTAGACCATTTCGACCGGGTCGCCACCTTTAATGGCTGGGATGATCGCCGTAAGTTGAATAATGTCTACTTTTCCCTTTTAGACGCGGCAAGGGTATGGTTCGAGAACCACGAAGCTTCGTTTACCAGCTGGCAGGAGTTTTACCGCCTGCTTCGTGACGCCTTCAGTACCCCCGAAAGGAAAGAAAGAGCCGAACAGGCACTATCTTCCAGGTTCCAAATGCCGAACGAAACCGTCACCATGTTCGTGGAAGACATGACACGATTGTTCCGTCGGGCCGACCCACTAATGCCAGAAGACAAGAAGGTGCGCATTTTAATGCGAGGCGCAAAAGAACAGCTTTTCGCGGGCCTCGTGCGCAATCCTCCTACAACGGTGTCTCAGTTCGTCCGTGAGGCAACAGTCATGGAGCGCATGCTTCGGCAGCGGCTATCGCAGTATGAACGCCAGACCACCATGACTGCGACATGCTCGCTTGTACCTGCAAGGGATGACAGGGAGTCCCTTACCGAACTAATAGGGCAGGTTGTTCGAGAAGAAGTCCAGAGGCATTATGGATCGGCACCTCCGAGTGCCGCGGCTCTTACGTACGTCATTCGGGAGGAAATCAGGCAGGTGGTTCATCCCTCTCCACCAACGCGAAGCGAACCTCCCACGCTCTCGTACGCCGATGCTCTTCGGGTTTCTACGCCGTCGACGGCCCGTTTCCCGCATCCACCTACAGGGCCTCCTCGACGCTTCCCAAGCCCAAGCCACCGCACGACTCTCCAATTAGACTTTCGTCCTGGTCCGCGGAAGTCAACGGTATGGCGCGCTCCCGACAACAGTCCGTTGTGTTATCACTGTGGGGAGGCTGGACACTTCTATCGCGACTGCCATTACCGACGGATTGGTTTGCGGGGATACCATGCGGACGCCCGTTGCCCGCGCTATGGCGAACGCCCACAGGAAATCGAGGAGTACTTGGAAAGCAACCGTCTTCCTCCTGTCCCTCAGCGAAGACAGTCGCGGTCGCCGTCACCTCGTCGGCACACATCACCAAACCGCGCTCGACCCGCCTTTGATTCCACTGGAGTCACCGGCGGAAGCCCGCGCCGGGGAAACTGAAAACGGCGACCTCCGGGGGTGAGGCCGCTGTCATGCGAACCGTGAAATATCCTCCGCCGACGCCACCCCCTCGTGACGTACCGCTGACGCCTTCCTTAGAAACCGCCAAAAGAGCTTCTGCTGTTATTACTGTTTCCGTCGACTGTTATCCGGTGACTGCACTTGTCGATACGGGAGCTGATTACTCGGTTATGTGTGCCTCGCTGGCCAATCAGTTACGCAAAGTGCTGACAGCGTGGGACGGCCCACATCTGGTACGGCTGGAGGACACCTCGTGTCACCCATTGGACGATGCACCGCCAGACTTACAATTTATACTTCGACCTTCGTAGCGTCTTTCCTTGTGCTGCCCAAGTGTTCTCGACTGGTTATATTGGGCATGGATTTTCTTCAGGAATATGGGGCGATCATTAATCTGCGTGACTTGTTCGTGACTTTTTCGAAGAATGTTTCTTCGAATTCTGATGTTAAGGATGAACATCATCGCGCGGCTTTACGCGTGGTCGATGACTGCGTAACGTTACCGCCTCGAAGTAGCATCTTCGTCCTTGTTGAGTGCCCTCAAGACCACCTAGATATGGGCATCGCCGAAGGTAACCTCACCATTTTGCTGGATCGAGAAGTCGGCGTCGCACGAGGTCTCGTAGAGCTCCAAAATAGGCAAACCATGATCCTAGTTACTAACTTCAGCGGCGAATACAAGCACTTTGCGAAGCATACCACCATTGCCTACTTTGAAACAGTGGACGAGTCCAACGCATGTGCTTCGGTAACGACAATCTCGATGCAGGAAAACAGCGATGTGGACTTGACCAGTCACATCAACGTCAATCCACAGCTGAAACAACCCCAACAGGAGAGGCTCCTCAGCCTACTATCATCATTTAACGACTGTTTTGCAACCACCTCGAAGGTCAAGCAGACTCCTCTAACCAAGCACAGAATCATCACTGAACCAACCGTCCAACCTGTTCGCCAACACGCTTACCGCGTGTCACAGAGAGAACAGGATGCTATTCGTCATCAAGTTAAGCAAATGCTGGATGATGATGTCATTCAACCATCGACAAGTCCTTGGGCATCACCTGTTGTACTAGTTAAGAAGAAAGACGGTTCACTACGATTCTGTGTAGATTATCGCAAACTGAACAAGATCACGAAAAAGGACGTTTATCCACTTCCTCGGATTGACGACTCCTTGGATCGTCTGCGGCATGCCCGTCACTTTTCTTCAATGGATCTACGTAGCGGGTACTGGTAGATTGGAAGTTGACGAACGGGACCGGGAAAAAACGGCGTTTATAACACCGGACGGCCTCTATGAATTTAAGGTCCTCCCTTTTGGACTGTGCTCCGCTCCGGCCACATTTCAACGCATGATGGACACAGTTTTATCTGACCTCAAGTGGCACTCGTGTTTAGTCTACTTAGACAATGTAGTTGTTTTTTCAACCACGTTTGAGCAGCACATCGAGAGGCTTGAGGCTGTTCTTCAGGCCATCCGCACCGCCGGCCTGTCTCTGAAGCCCGAAAAATGTCACTTCGGATACGAGGAGCTTAAATTTCTGGGTCATATTGTCAGCAACACCGGTATTCGCCCTGACCCTGACAAAGCCACGGCAGTTCGTTTGTTCCCGATACCGAAGACAAAGCACGATGTACGCCGATTTCTAGGGCATTGTGCTTATTACCGCCGTTTTGTGCCAAATTTTTCTGAGATTGCTGAACCTTTGCAACGACTCATCAAGAACGACGTGACATTTATTTGGAGCCCGGCTCAATCCGACACTTTCCACGACCTTCAACGACGTCTACAGACACCACCGATCCTTGGTCATTTTGACACAGAGGCCGACACAGAAGTGCATACTGATGCTAGCAATGTTGGTCTCGGAGCCACACTCGTACAATTTCAAGCTGGTGTTGCCTATGCCAGCCGCACGTTGTCTGCTGCTGAAAAAAACTACTCAGCAACTGAAAAAGAATGTCTGGCGGTCGTGTGGGCTATCCAGAAGTTCCGGCCATACTTGTACGGACGCGCCTTCCGAGTCGTCAGCGATCACCACTCTCTCTGTTGGCTGGCGAATCTCAAGGATCCTTCGGGACGTCTCGCAAGATGGAGCCTTCGGCTACAGGAATTTGACATGACAATTGTCTATAAGTCTGGTCAGAAACACACCGACGCCGATTGTCTCTCCCGCGCCCCCGTCGAACCCGCACCAACAGATACTGACGAGGACTGCGGTTTTCTTTGTAGTCTTCCATCTCCAAATCTAGCTCAACAGCAACGCCAGGATTCAGAGCTCCAACCCCTGATTGAATACCTTGAACGACGCCGCCAACAACCCCCGCGTCAGTTCGCGCGTCACGTGTCCTCTTTCTGCCTACGCAGCGACATCCTCTACAAGCGGAACTTTCATCCCACGGAAACCGTTTTTTTACTCGTTGTTCCCGCTTCTCTCCGCGACATTTTACGTGCATGCCACGACGAACCCACGTCCGGGCATCTTAGTTTCACGCGTACTCTGGCAAGGATCAAGAAGAAGTACTACTGGCGAAAACTCACAAAAAGCGTGAAGCAGTACGTCCGAACTTGTCGTGATTGCCAACGTGGCAAAGTTCCACCAATGAAACCAGCCGGTCTGCTTCAGCCTGTACGACCTCCTTGCTCACCTTTTGAACAGGTCGGGATGGATTTACTCGGCCCGGTTCCCAAGTCTTCAGCTGATAACCGCTGGATTGTTGTCGCCACCGATTACTTGACCAGATATTGCGAAACCCAAGCCGTTCAACGAGCTACTGCTTCGGATGTGGCCAACTTCTGGTGCTCCAGCTGTCGTCATCACAGACCGTGGTACGGCCTTCACCGCGCAGTTGGTCAGAGATATTCTGCAGCTGAGTGGTACAACGCACCGTACGGCAACTGCGTATCACCTACAGACCAATGGGTTAACTGAGCGTCTCAACAAAACGATTGCAGATATGCTTTCCATGTATGTCGCCACGGATCACAAGAATTGTGACGAACTGCTCCCGTATGTGACATTTGCGTATAACACTGCGCTTCAAGAAACCACCGGGTTTCCTCCTTTTCGTCTGGTCTACGGACGCGACGTCGTCACTATGCTCGACGTGATGCTTCTACCAACTTCGTCTGATACGACCGCCCCAGATACGGACGCTTTTGTTCAGCGTGCTGAAGCAGCGCGGCATCTTGCACGGCAACGAATTCTATCTCGGCAAAGTCAAGACGCTCGCCGATACAACATACGCCACTGAGTCGTAACATACAAGCCAGGAGATCTCGTGTGGATTTGGACCCCTATTCGTCTACGAGGCCGCTCAGAAAAATTATTGCGCCGTTACTTTGGGCCCTACATAGTTCTTCATCGCATAAGTCAAGTCAACTACGAATTTGTCCCAGCAGAATCATCGCACCAATCGCGTAGACCACGCTCCTCCGACATTGTTCACGTCTCCAGGATGAAGCCCTACCACTCGCGCTGATGCCAGTTCACACACTTTGTGGTGCGGTGCCTGTGCTCACGTCCGTTGTCTTTTTCATTTCTTTTATTTTCTCCCTGTGGTATTTAACCCGTCACCCACTTTCGTGGCTTAACTTTCACTGTTCTTTCGTGCAGCGACATCGAGACGATGCCTCTTTTTTTTTTTTTTTTTGGAGGGAGGGGTAATGCCACGCGTTAGTAACGCTAGAGAACGAGGACGAAGTGTTGTTGGCTGCTGCGGCCAAAAACAGTAAACAGCCGTTCGCTCGGAACTGACTGCCTGCCTTTTCCTCTCGCGACAATATCATGGCCATATTACTCCCTGCTTATTGAGCGGGAATGGCACAATACAACTTAAATCACTTTCTGCATATGTGACCGCTCGTTATCATGACTGGATTAGATGACATTCTTGAAAACAAGGAATAAGGTGTTCAATTTTGTGGAACATGTGGTGCTTGAAGCGAGATGTAATATTATTATTAATCACATGAAGCGCTAACAACCTTGCGTTCCTTCAATCATCGTTTCTGAGTAATTTTCTTCATTATTTAGTTGTTTATCACCGAATCGCATTCGGCTGCTCCACTGTCATTAGCCGGGTCGGGCACTCCGACCGACAGACGACAACCAAAGGAAAGACTTCGAGGATAATAATTTCTATAGAGCAAGGTTTCTAGATTTTAATAGTGCGAGTAGGTAAGGCCGAATTTCAAGAGAATGTACGCTGCGCAATGTTGATTTTGTTTTGCATTCTGACAGACTACTAGTTTTTAATGTAAAATAATCGTGTAGAACCTGCATTTGTTTTTGTTCAGTTTGATCTTTTGATTTTTACGCTTCATATCTCATTTCTGGAAAGCCTGCCCTCAGAAGCATACCTACGTCTATTGTTTAACGGCATATTGCCACACCTTGCAACATGTGGGACATAATTAGAAAGCAGAAGACGCGCGCTAGTCCACGCGCCATGCGCGGGCACCTGCTTTGACGGACACCAGTGAAGAGGCAGACGAAGTTACTCCGACCTACGCGCGTGGAAAATTCATTGGAGTCCATCAAGACAATCGGAAGTCATTCTTACAAAATTACGTTGCCGTGTCCCACCATTAAATTTATATTTACACAGGGCTGGTCTGGCGATATCGCCGCTGTGCCAATTCTGCCTAGAAATAGAAACCGTAGAACACTATTTTTTTAATATGTCGTCGGTATAAATTACAAAGAAAAAGACTTCATGAAATACCGTTTGCTAAATTAGGGTTAAATTTAACATCAGAAACAGTACTCACTTTCGGTGCCTCGGTATTGGGCTTTAGCCACAGGGACGTATTTGATGCCGTTTGTGGTTTCATTCAATCAACAAAACGAATAAAATTTTAGATTCCCACTTTTATAATTCTCTGAGAGATATTTCAGTTTTAATTCATGGCATTATTATTATTATAAATTATGCAGTTCAGGAAAATTAATCTGTCTGTTGTTCTGATTACTAAATTGCACATTAACTATAGTCTCAGAATGCATATCTAAAAGTTCAGGGGCTCAATTCTTGGCCAATCCCCCGAAGTGGGTTCGAGCCATGTGCTGAGGACATCATCATCATCATCTATGCGCGGGTGCCTGAGCTTTGCGTTTGTTCAGCTGGCGGTCCGAGACTCGACGCTCAACGCCTCAACGCTTCAGGTCGTCTGTTCTCCTAGAACGTGACAATATAATGCCAAAGGCCAGCCTTCCATCTCTAGCAGTCCTGACCCCTTCATTCTAGCTTGGTGATTTCACAGGGGTTTTCAAACATTGAATCAGTTATCCACAAGTAGTTAGTCATAAACGAGGGGATTCTGAAAACTCGCAAGTGATAAAGGCTGCCGTCAAATATTGCAGGTAGGCTAAATTAGCACACGTACGCACCTGCTTCTGGAGACATATAATGAAACAAAGCTGGACGGAAATAACCGGCCGCTTCGTTTAGTTGTTACTATGAACGAACCAGTAAGGTTGTAACAAATTATTGGAATTGAGTGCCTATCAACCATTAACCTTTGCTGAAGGAGTCACTTTATTCTGATGCTATTAAATTCAGTTGCTAGTTTCCAAATGCTTGTCACTTTTCGTAAAAAAAGAAAAACTATGCCAACAAGACCACAGAAAACGTTATTGTTCAACCTCAGCCGGAGACGTTTCAAAGAGAGATAATAAAACCAAGGAACACGAAAATAGGGACCCATTCACTTAGGTATCAACCAGTCAATTAGTTGAACAACTTGACTAACTGCCTCATTTAGTCATGAGTGATTAGCAAGATTTCTTGCAATTGCACCAAAAAATAGATTAAAGCAGACTCAGTACCAGGCGTACTGCGAACACGTCAAACGAAAGCTTAATTAAGGTCAAGCAAAATCCTTCATAATAAATGTTGCTGTGTCGCACCAGCAAGGAGGCATTTTTCTAATCATGTAAGGCACAAAAAGTACTATGGATGCCGACGGTCACAGTAATTAATTGAATCCTTAGCATTTCATAAGGTACTGTGTGGTGGGAATGCAGTGCCCTGTAAGCTGAGATATTGTGTCCGTTGAGAGCAATTAATTCAGTCTTATAAGGAATATTTGTTCACTGCCTTTTCTTTCGCTTTTAACCTTATAGCTACATTACCATAAGAGGTCGTGCAGCAAACAGAACCACCAAAAGTGATAAAAGGTGGTGGCCTGCTGGAATTTAGTGAGGCGTCGCGACACAAAGAATGTCCAAGCAGCAGCGACAGGACATAAATTCTTGCAGCTCAGAGGCCGCGAGAGGTCAAGACTGTCGGCAGCCTTACCCGTCGTGAATTAGAATAATGGCTTGTTAAACTGCGAGAATTCGTGTTCCATAATATATACAAGGAGAATGGCGTGGAAGGCTAGAAGTAAGTTCTTCTCAGACTTATAGTTTGCTGCATTTAAGAGTCGCAAATGTCTTTGAGCAGAATTATTTTCAGTTGAGCTGTTGAAAGCCCCCAAAAGCGTTTAATTAAATTCGAAAATCCCAGTTTTTTCATGAAGGTGGAGTGCCTTGTTCGCGATAAAAGTGGTGTTTTCCTCCGTGAAATCGCAAAGGATGTGTACAGACTTTTTGCAAAATATGGTTAGCTGGATACAAATGTCACATTTTCTACTCGGTTTGCACTTGACAAATTTCAGTTTGTGAAAAAAAGAGAGAAAGACTCCCGAAGTAAAAGAAAAAGAAATACGTACCGTCACGATGTCGTATATACAATGTGTCTCCGCTAATTTTGGCCAAACTGTTCAAACAAACGAAAAAAAAACCGAGGAAACCTAATAACTTTTTATGAGCTGTGAATACGAAAGCGTTAATGTCCAATTGAACGCCAATGAGCGGTGCATCGAGTTAAGAATTCCTCGTGGGCAAAGCGAGCGCGTTCAGACGCTTGGCCAACGCCTCCTAGACAGCCCAAGGCCTCTGCACTTTGATCCGTGATTGCAGGCTACCTTGTCCGACTACCATATAATCTAACGGGGACGCTCCCGAGTAAGCCACAGTGATATTGACATCGCCGCTTTGGTCACGCTGGGCGTGGCAATGGAAATATCGGAACAAGCATGATCTCATAAACCAGAGTGGACAGCCCTGCTATCTAGGAAGTGCCCGTTTAGCCCATTGAGTAAGACACGTGACTTAAGAGCGTGGGGTCGTAGATTTGTAACTCACTACCGCAAACGTTATTCCTTTAGATTTTTTCTGTTTCTTTATACGTATAATTTTGTTATAGCGATTAGCGAGGCGAAGTTATAACGCAGGCGAGAGCTTGCGCGGACAAGGAACGTGCAGCTAACACAGGCTTCCGAGTCGCGGTTATGCCCTCTCCCCTCACACAACACCTGGCCCTCCGTCGTGGCAGCAGCTGTTCCCTGTCGCCCGCTCTGCTCCATCGAAGCGCGCGTGTGATGTGGCATCGCAGCCAATGGGAATTTAGGTGCCATTTCGCTGCAACAGACGCTGGCTGTTTCGCTCAATGACCGCTTTACGAACAGCACTGTGGCTTACTCGGGAGCGCCCCCGTTAGATTATATGGTAGTCGGACAAGGTAGCCTGCAATCACGGATCGAAGTGCAGAGGCCTTGGGCTGTCTAGGAGGCATTGGCCAATATTTTGACGCTCTGGCATCAAAATATTACAAATCATTGTGCAAGATACGATTATAAGACTTACAGTATTTAGTCATCAGAGGCCTGACCACCGAACATCGTACGTCTTAAAATCGTATCTTGCACCGTGTTCTTTAAAAACGTTTTTTTTTATTCACCAGCTTGACTATCATCAGCTGGGACATCCTATATAGTGGCTTTTCTTGCGCAGAGCATGGTTATAACTTGTATGTTTGTTCAAAAAAGTACATCGTAAGAGATCGACAAGAGGAAGGTGAGAAAATTTCGTGTCTCGAGATTTGCAATTAAAGCATGCATTCTAAAGTAGCCACTAAAGATAATAATTTCATTTATTATTTTTATTCAAGAAGCGGTCTTCGCTTAGATGCGGACCTGCCATGATGCGAATGACACGATACCGAAAACAATTTGTCATCATATCAGGAACCCGGGTGCTTAAATCCCTTATTATCCAATGAAAGACCGAGTATACACATTAAGAAGGCGAAATATAAAAAAAGCACACCCAATACACATCTTGAAATGTATGTGCAACGAAGCCTTCGTAAAGCGGTCTTATAAAAGCTTTACATGTAACGACGATGCGTACAGTTTTATTTACTTTCATCCAACACAATATGTGCTTTGAATGAATATGTAATTTTATCCACCAAAAATGTCACTCCATTACCGTTACGCTATTTTTATGTTTCTCGCGCGGCATCGTTCATAAGCTATACCAAAATGCAAGCACCAAATGTACAGTTTAAGACGTATACGCATCGGTTTCACAAGGACGAAGGCGATGTACAGTCGTCATTAAACAGAAAGGGAACACCTAATTTTTTCAAACGTCAATAGGGGCTAAACGCATTTGCCCTCCATAAACGTGTTCAATGATACTAAAACTTCATCAGGAAAACTTATTGTTAAATATCAAGTTCGTAGATGCATAATGAGTTATCGTAGTTATAAGAAAAACTGGCTGTTGTCTTTGATATTGATGATGACTGTACAATGCTTGTCCTGTGAAGATTCGTGATCACAGGTTTAAGCACAAAAGTACGATACGTATCATTTATTGAACACTTAGAGGTTCCTTTTGTGTAAAGTAGGACATACTTATTAGCATTGAGGATTGAATGAATTAATTCAGTTATATTCGCGCCACACGGCAGTAGTGGCTCGAACAGCATGGCCGACAGCACATGTACTCTTTCACTTTGTAATGCAGATGCTACAACCGGGGCTAGAGAAAGAGTCGATTACGGGCGCAACAAGACTGTTTCGTCGTCCTACGGGTCTGCGCATAGCATCCAGCACCCAGCATGGTGTTCGCCACGGTGACGTGACGTCGAGAAGCATCGGAACCTGAATACGTGGACGCTGAGAGGACCCTTGTTCACTCGGCAGCAGTGGCGCACCAGCGGGGCGGACAGCTCATGTGGTCTTTCACTTTGTAATGCAGATTGGTGCTTTTATGGTTTCGCGATTTGCACTAGTATTTAATGAACTGCCGTGCCACTGCTGCCACTGTGGAAACGTGCCTGTGATACCCACCTTTGTTCTGATTTTTTGTACCTGATTACACTTTCAGCATATCGGCGCACGCTTCAAAGTGTCATGGCTAAAATTAGGAAAGAGCTAGTTTCCGTGCTTCAAGATTTTAAGAAAGAAATAAGGGCAGAAGTCAAGGCTTTCAAAGATTCTTTTGAACGCGACATGCGCAATCAACTCAAGCAAATCAGATCCAGTTTGTCTTTCATTCACAAGAAGCATGACCCTTTTCAGGTGAAAATAAAGATAGTTCTTGAAGAAAACAAGCAACTGAAACATGAAAATATGTAGATCTCAGAAAATGATATCACATGCTTGATGCTCAAACCATTGCAAATTGAAGGCGTTTGATACAGTACTAAAAATACTCGCGTAATGCCAACATTGAAGTAAAAGGAATACCGGTTGAACCAGGCGAAAAGTTGACTGAGACACTGTCTAAGACTGGTAACACAATCGGTGAAGACATTAACGCGGCAGACATTGAAGTATGCCGTAGACTCGCCATCCCTGACAACCCGTCTGCAAAGAACATAATAGTTCAGTTCGTTCACCGGCAAAAGCGGAACACTGTTGTTGACAAGGCCAGAAAAAAATAGTTCCTCATGTGAGGAGCTTGGTTTTGCAGCAAAGGCGCCTGTGTACATGAACGAGCATTTGTGTCCGGATCGTAAAAGCCTGCTTACCCGCCGTGGTAGCTCAGTGGCTATGGTGTTGGGCTTCTGAGCATGAGGTCGCGGGATCGAGTCCCGGCCATGGCGGCCGCATTTCTATCGGGGAGAAATGCGAAAACACCCGTGTACTTAGATTTAGGTGCACGTTAAAGAACCCCAGGTGGTCCAAATTTCCGGAGTCCCCCCCACTACGGCGTACCTCATAATCAGATCGGGGTTTTGGCACGTAAAACCCCATAATTTAATTTTTTAAACGCCTGCTTGAAAGAAAAAGTGAAAGTAGTCGCGCACTAAAAGTGTGAAACACAGACGATGCGGCTAAACTAACCTGAGACTTCAAGCACTCAACATGGATTGTCACAAACTAGTCGCGCCACGGGCGCTAAAAGCACTCATAGGAGACAATAGCTTAAACTAACGAAGGAAGGACGAATAGACGGAAAGACAGGGATGTTCGCCAGTTGTTGTTGCCTCAAAACATGTTAGCCAGTTCTCAGACCGGTTGGCTACCCTGTGCTGGCGAATGAGGGAGCAAGGGAAATCAATGATAACAGAACAGAGATGTAAAAAAAGTGTAAACAAGAACAAAAAAAAAAAAATGGAGAAAGCGGCCCTGCTTAAAGTCTCTCTCTGAAACCAGTTCTACGCAAGGAGCGCAACAACGCTTTCAAAGCCTTCTGTGCTGAGGAAAGTCTCGGCCAGTGTGCCAGGACCCTTTCCTTCGACCAAGAGCGTTTATCAAGTCCATCTAACACTCTTGAAATACAATAGCTTAAAAGTGTTTCACATGAACTGCCGCTCGGCCAACAATGAAACTGACGAGCTGCAGTGCCTTTTTCCCGCCTTTAATTTTGATTTTGAAGCTATTATGTTCAGTGAGACTTGGTACGGCAGTGAATCAAGTTAGTTTGTATTAAAAACTACACGCATTTCGCGCAACACAGGCTTGGGCGCAGAGGGGGTTAGGGGTCACTGCAGGCCCTGAACACACTCAGATTACGGAGAACAATAACTTTACGTTGTCCAGCTCATACATTGAAATGTTAACAGTTGAAGACGCACACAATGTTCTAACGCGGCAGCGTTTAGGGCCCCGTGTCGCACAAAATCCGGCGTTGGCGTCGGCATTGGCACCCGCGGCCGAGAAAATCATCCCCAACCACGCTTAGGAATGCCACACCATTCTACCATTAATGTTGCTCATACCATGTCTTGCATTCTTGGTAAAGTTATTCCTCGGAATTTTGAGAATGACAATCCACAAACAAATGTCATGAAACAAAACACCCACAGCGCATGCCTTTTATGTTAAATCTTCTCAGAATGAAATATTAAAAGTGCTAATTAAATACGGAAACCTGAAAGTGATATAATTTCTTTGGCGCGGTTGTACACTATCTCCGGGATCGGCCCACGCAAGACGCCGCGTTTCCACCCAGCACTCACCGCCAGTGTTTGCCAGTAACCATTACGGTTGCATAAGCTGCAGTCGTCGGGAACCATGAGTAGCAGTGAGGGATTTTTGAATGCTATCGCGTTCCACTCTTAAAAGCGAAGCTTAAGCGTCCTCCCAATTTTATCTGTGCGGAACCGCCCACCAGACGGTGACACAGAAAAATGCTTTAGTCTTCTAAAGGGTCTCCTAGATTACCTGTCAAGAAATCAGCTTCGTTTGTTTCTTTCTGGTGACAGTAACGTTGATGTACAAGCTGTATCACCATCACAGAAAGAGTTTCTATCACTGTTGCATGCTCACGGATTTTCTAATCTTATCGAAGCCCCGACGCGTGTTACATGCTCCAGTTGTACAACCATCGACATTATAATCACTCATTCTGACGGCAGAACGGCTTCCGGTACAATAATGTCTGACATCAGCGATCACCTTCCCGTATTTATTTTTTTCTATGCGCAGCCACCATCAAACTCCTACCAGTAATTCTTTGCATTATCAACCAATCGATGCAATTACTTTAGATCGTCTTCGAACTGCCGTTACTGCACTTGAATGGTGGGACGTAATGTCTTTGAACGATGTTGAAGATTCACATAATGCAATCGTAACAAAAATGTCACAGTTTCGCCCTAAGGGCGAAGCAATGAATGCGATAGCAACACAGCAATGTCATACGAAGTAAGGTGAGCGGCTTTGGTAGCAATATGAATTGTAGTAAACATGAGCTGATTAAGTAAGCAGGTGTGCCGCAGCGTAAGTAGACCGACATGAAGAGAGATAGACTCGATGACCACGAGAAGGCGCATGTGAAACCGTGGTGTTGATGAGAAGCGCTTCCCGTGGGCAGCGCGTGCGAAGGGACACACCTGTAGTGCTGCACTGCCGATCCGGGCAGCATTGCATGTGTAGCGTACATTGGAAAATGTGGCCCGACTATTACTAACTGAATGAACAAGCGTGGTGTGAGCGCGCACAAACAAACAGGAATAGATCACACTGAACGACTGCAGACAACGACTGTCACAACGCTGGCAGCGAGCGTATATACGCCGCAGCGGGCGAAGGTACGTGCGGTCTATCGCTTCAACGGAAACTGAGCGGCGAATGCACGGCGCATAAAGGTCAGAGCCGTGTGGAGATAAGAGACGGTGCGGACGAGCGACGAGCGCGGTTGTTGGCAGCGTAGAAGTGCGCCCCCCCCCCCCCCCCCCCGCGCTCCCTCCGGCGCTGGCTTCCCGCTTCCTTGCTTGCGCGTGGGTGATTGAGTGCGTTCGCTCTCCGTGATAGCGCGCGTCCCTGCACGCTTCCGCTCGGGCATACGGCGCGCGGCGAAGATTTTATCTATAGGGAACCTCACGGCGACGGCGACGACGACGGCGACGGCAGAAATCCGGTAGAAGTGTCCATATAATTGCTATCGCAATAAAATCAAACTTGTGTAGAACAAATGCTTTCCTTTACAACGCACTCAAACGCAAAAAGGCAGAAAGCCTTGGATGACGTGCTAATTGATGCGCAAAATAAAAGCCAATTATAAACTGTTGGCTCAGTTTTAGATGCGAAGCAGCTTATGGCGGGGGCTTTGTTCGTCCCTCCCTCGGCGTCCCACACCCCCACAGCGCATGCGCGTCCCTTCCCCCTCTCGCTCCTCTCCTACGCTCCCCCTTTCTCTCCTCTAGGAATCCTCTACTGTATGGAGCTGCGCCTGCGTACCACACCCTCATAGCGCATGCGCGTCCCCTCCCCCTCTCTCTCCTAAACTCCCCCTTTCTCTCCTCTAGGAATCCGGAGCGGCGCGCACGACAGGTGGTGCGACAGCTGCATACTCCGCTGGGGGCGCCACGGTAGTTCCGCGGTATGAAAATGACGGAGCGCGTGCACCTCATTCCCTCTGCTGTGCAGCGCCGCGATGAGCACTCGGGCCGCTGCCGCGAAACCATCTCCCCGCTGCTTCGTATCCACACATGGTTCCCTTTAGCGGGAGATGGAGTAATTTTTTTTTGAAATCCAAAGAGCTTTCAAAGTGGCAGACATACAAAAATTCTCGCAACCAGTTAAACCGGAAGCTCAGAGTAGCTAAAATACAGTATATTTAGAACGCATTTTCACATCCAGCTAACAAAAGTGTGAAGAATCAATGGGACCCTAAGTGGGCACTACGAGAAGAAGACCTCTCTAATGAATTTAATAATTGTTTCATTAATAATACTGAAACACTGTGTTGTTCTAGCACTCCCCCAAATTACGTCCGTCACGCACCTGGTGTTTCATATTCGCTTTTATGTTTCCCACAACAGAAGAGGAGATAATTACAGTGTTTTCGAATCTTCGAGCAAGTAAAGCTGAAGACAAAGATGGATTTCAAATCAAACCTTTTAATTATGTTATCGACTCGTTAGCCCCAGGGATGATGCAGAGTTATAACCTTGCTCTTTGTAGAGCAGTTTTTCAAGAAGAAAGGCACGTAGCAAAAGTTACAGTCATCCATAAACAGGGCGACGCATCAAACTCGTCTAACTTTCGACCAATCTCGATTCTTCCGGTGCTATCAAAAGGTCCTAGAAAAAGGATATATATCAGGATTAACAACTTCCTAATGAAACATAATGGCCTATCTGATTGGCAGTTCGGTTTTCGACAGAAATGTCTACAGAAGCAGCATTGGTGAAGGAAAAAGACATTATTACTGATGGATTTGAAGCAAAGCAATCAGTATTCGGGATATATGTAGAGTTTTCGAACGCATTTGATCTCCTGAATC
This sequence comes from Dermacentor silvarum, assembly GCF_013339745.2. Classification (NCBI taxonomy): domain Eukaryota; kingdom Metazoa; phylum Arthropoda; class Arachnida; order Ixodida; family Ixodidae; genus Dermacentor; species Dermacentor silvarum. Next base: position 13,896,688 of record NC_051164.1, on the reverse strand, counting down.
ATGACCTACTAATACAAGAGCTCCAGCACTATGTAATAAGAGGAAATAGCGTAAGATTATTAGAGTCCTACCTGAAACACCGAAAACAGATGGTTGTTCATAACCGTGCATTTTCCGGACTAGCACCCATCCGATACGGTGTACTACAAGGAAGCATTTTAGGGCATCTACTGTTGCTTCTTTACATTATTAATATTTTTTGCCCCATTTGCAGTATATATACGGCATACGCCGATGACTTAACCATGTTCATTTCAGGTAAAACAGAACAAGAAGTATTTAATAAAGCCATTATTTTTGGAATACTTGTGGCAATGGGCACTCAAAAACTGCTTGAAGATTAATACAAATAAAACTAAATACGTTTTGTTTAGACCGAAAAGCATAACATATCGCTGTAACTTTGATCTTGTTTAAGGGAATACTAAAATTGAGATCGTACCAGCCGTCTAAAGGCTAGGCGTGGTTTTTATTGAATTACTTAGTTGGGATGCGCATGTCGGTAGCGTAAGGTTACGAATAAACAGCATAAACGGTACAGTAAACCGCCATATACACGTACTTCCTCAACAGGAAAAGATCTTGATATATAATGCATATATATACTACCAATTATTTTGTTCCGTTTTACGATATGGGGCAAAATGATAAAACAAAATGAACAAAAACGAGCAATAAGTCTGATCGCGAATGTACCATGGTACAAACACACTAACCCGTACTTCACTGCTTTTCATAACCTCAGAGTCACCGAGCTGTAATCCTTCAAGTTGTTGAGCATGTACAAAACCGCACTTCTGGGTAATAATGACAGACTCTTGCCCTTGTTCAAACTAAACTGTCCCAGACCTGCTTACAGTACCCGAAATTCTGTCCAATGGTGCCAACCTTTTCGTCGCTACATATCGCCAACAGTCTCCATAATATGTTTTACCCAGATACCTTAACATTCTTATTGCAAATAACATTTCTGTTGAACAAAGGCATGCTGATTAACCACCTTTGTATGTTTGAAAATGTTTAGTAATTATTTCTGTGACCTGCTCTAGCGGATCAGTGTTGTACATGTGATTTCTTTATTTATGTATACAAATGGTTGTATTATTGGCCTTCTCATACCAGTACGTTTCAGTAGAAGTGTTGATGTTGAATAAGTGATTTATATTTTATTTGGTTTGCTTGCCTTTTTGGCCGATGAAAGTATGTCAGTCTCAGTGAATTTTAAATTATAGTCTTTAACAATCGTACTCAATGCTGTTTCTCCATTTTGTGTCGTAACCGATCTCAGCATGTATCGGTTACGACTCGCAACATGGAGCTAAAGTTGAAATCCCCCCCCCCCCCCCTCAAAACACCAACATATATGCACATTCCCCCTTTATCCAGGAACATGCACCCAGTGCATAACCAAGAGCGCAGACAAGAACGAGCCAAAGCCATCTACAAACGCTTTGAAAACACCAGTGACGTGATCTACGTCGCCGCTACTGACTACTGCGACCGCACAGCCAGGGCAGTAACGGAGGTTAATCAACAAGGCCACCTCATAATCTTAGGCACGGTTCACACAAGTACACCTGAGATTAGGGAAGAAGATGCCATTGTCATGGGGTTAGCATCAACCCAAGCAAGACATATCATAAGCGACTCGAAGATGGCACTCAGAAACTTCGCGAGAGGACGCATCTCGACTGAAGTACTGAAGATTATGAAGAGATTTAGCAGAACAAGGCTCAGAAGTGTACGAATAATATGGGCACCGGCTCACACAGCCCTGCTCGGCAATGAGGCCGCTCATAACCTAGCTCGAGAATTAACCGCCCGAGCTAAGCTAACTTAAGAAACACACCGGAGCAGCCCTCGTCCCGAAGAACCGGCCATGACCGTATGGTAACTTACAGAGAGATAATAGATCACTATCGATTGGGGAGGCTAAAATATCCAGAGTCACAGAGAACATTAGAGAAATGACAATCAGTTGCATGGAGACTACTACAGATCTTCATGGTCTAAGAAGTGTGCGGGGAGCCTACCAAGTTAACGAAACGACCATGAGAGCACCAAGACGTCGGCGGCAGTTTCATGACCTACATGACACGCATGTCATGACATGACAGTCATACTCATGACTATGACTTCTACCATCATCCTTTAGTGTTTGCCTCACTTTTTACCCAGGTCAGAGCCCATTTCAGTGGTTTTTGAGTGTTAATCTTTTTTATTGCGATAGCAATTATATGGACACTCCAAAGCAGATTTCTGCCGTCGGCGTCGCCGTCGCCGTGAGGTTCCGTATGACGTCAATGGAGATGAAATCGTCGCCGCGCGCCGCCGAACGCTGTATGTGCGAGTGAAAGGGCGCGTTGACTGGCGAACTAGTCTACAGGTATTTTTTTGTCAGTTTTGGTTTCGCTAGTTTTGTTCCAAGCGCAGTTGCTACAATCCACAGTGGGGCAGTGCGGCGCAAAACTCTCGAGCTCTCTGTATTTGTTTGGTCGCTCCAAGTAGCGATAGGGTTCTTTATTCTATGGCGATAGCATGCTGAGCTAGCGGCTGGAACGATGCTTGTGTCGCGGCGTGTTGACGAAGCCCTGACGAGAAAGCGACTGCTGACTGCTTGCATAAAGCATTTTGTTTGCTACATAGTTGCTCTTCTACTGGCTTGACAATCAAATTTGATTGAGGGCTTCATTGTACATTACTCGTTTATGTGTTCATTGAAATGGTTGTTTCAGGACATTTGAGAACACAAACTTACTTGTGGTAGGAAAGGTTGCTGCTTCCTGGCTGTAGTCTGCTGTCACTAAACGGGTAAGCGCAAAGCCACGACATAACAGTTGCTGGCGCGCACTTCAGAAGAAGCGGTACGTCAACATAAAATATAGTGAAGCATGCTCGTAAGAGGCCACAAGCGTCCAAGATAGCACTGCAGCAGATGTGTTTAAAAGTACTCGAAGACGTTCATCTATCGTGACAGCCGATGCAGCCTTTCGAAAGAGCGAGAGAGTTCGCAAGTGCGTCTGCGCAGACGCAAGTGCGTCTGCGAGAAAAGTTCACTTTCTCCGCGTTCGCAGCGAGCAGGCGTCGTAGTAGACAACACTTGTAACATTTCTCTCAAAGGCGCAACACTTTTCTCATAATACAAAATTTTTATTCCCACAAATATTTGATGAGTATTTTTATATAAGCACATGCACGGTTGTTATTGCTGTTGTGAAAGTAAATAAATAATTATTCAATGGCGCTAAATCAGGCAGAACGATGCATACCCTGGTGGTAAACCATGCTTCAATATCAAAGTCATACAAACTTTATTCAATGTATTATGCATTATATAAAACACAACATAAATGAAATTAATTTTTGCACGAAAATGTTTTAATAGGGACGCGCGCTTTCACGGGGAGTGAACGCACGGCGGAGAACAAACGCGCGTTCTGTGCCGTGCTCCCTTAGGGCTGCAGAAGTAGGCGTCTCTTTCCTCCTTTACAATCACCATATATGTAGAGCAAACGCGCCTTCTGACGCACGAAAGGCCGCGGGGGGGGGGGGGGGGGGGGGCAGGGAAGGGAGGCGACGTTTAGCTGCGGCACCAAGTGCCTATTTATATCAGAGGCTCCGGCAACAGTCACCAACGCCGCACGCATTTTGTGCGAACGCGCGCAAAACGCCGACGGCGTCGACAACAGTGCTGTGTGTTGCCGGTGCTGCTGCATGTCCAAGTTTGTACAGCGGATAAAACTACTATCCTTACTACGTATAGCTCTCTACTAAGTTGCTATCGCAATTGATGCTTCGCCTTTCGGGTGAAACTGCGACAACTTTTTTTGCTGAGTCATTGTAATTTTTGCTGAGTCATGCTCATGACTGTGACTTCTACCATCATCGTTTAGTGTTTGCTTCACCCACGTCCGAACCCATTTCAGTGGCTCTTGAGAGTTAATATTTTTTCGCTGGGTCATTGTCATTTTAGGCGGCTGTTTCATAACATACATGACACACATGCCATGATATTCATGTCATGACTAATCATTCGTGTTCGTCATTCACTCTTGTCATACTATTCCAATTTTGGTATATATACTTACCAACTTAACGAAACGACCTTGAGACCACCAAGACCTAGGCGGCTGTTTCGTGACCTACATGACACGCATGTCATGACATTCAAGTCACCTATCATTTATATTCGTCATACACTTTTGTCATAATATGCCAATTTACGTACATACCAAGTTAAGGAAACGACCATTAGAGCACGAAGACGTAGGTGGCTAGATAGATAGATAGATGGATAGATAGATAGATAGATAGATAGATAGATAGATAGATAGATAGATAGATAGATAGATAGATAGATACTGTCAAAGTGGCAAATGTTCGCCAAGAAATGCTTCGCATTAAAAAAAATCACAGCATATCCACGGGGTGAATGATGATGAGTGGGCGAAGCTCCGGAGGGAATCATCGGATCTCCCGCTTAAGGGGACGCTAGCACAAACGCGTTAGAAACGTGCAGTACTCTCTAGTAAGGGGGAGCGGCCACAGCGTCTTACGCAGCCATTTACACATGCCGGAACGTGCACCGCGTTTGCCGACGCCATCACATGACTGCTGAGAGAGTATACCCCCCGTATTCATAAACGCTCCTCGACTTGAACTTGACTTGCCACCGCCTTGGGCAGCGCGTTCGAAACGCGTTGAAGGTAAGGCGGAGAGGCCACAGCGTCTTACACCAGCTTCTTACACGGGCCTTAACGCGCTAGCACAAACGCGTTAGAAACGCGCTAGAAACGCGGCCTTTCGTTAATGTTGGGTATTTATTGCCATCGTGGTGCGTGTGTCAATGTGCGCTTCGTGGCGCAGTGGGCTAACGCCGCGCGCTCGGAAGCGAGGGGTCCCTGGTTCGATTCCGCGCTACGGACACAACTTCGGAATTTTTTTTCTCATTTTTCTCAGACTGGTTACACACTACTACTACGACGACGGGGACGGAACGGGTGCCGCTATAAGGAGCTTCGCTCCTAAAAACATCAAGGTGAGAGCCGATGGGCAGAGAGATTACTTGTTGGTAACGGGCTTCTTCACGGTGCGTTCCTGTCATCATTGGCAGTGGACAGGTCTTTGACACACTCCCCATTATGCGTGATTTTGCACGTGAGTCATCAATAACAGTGGACAGGTCTTTGACACCGTCCAGGTTACTTGCGATTTTACATGATCGACGATGATTCACGGCGCATTCCTGTCAACAGTGGCAGTGGAGATGTCATTGACATGGTCCCCGTCACGCGTGATTTGACATACATGATTGACGAACACGCATGAACAATCGCGCGAAAGTTGGTCGCTGGCGCCGCATGGATGACCTGCTCGTCTCACAAGCAATGAGTAGCTGGGGCTGCATTGGAATATAAACGCCTTCTGTTCTATTCTGAAGGCCTGTTAGAAGGATTCGCCTGTTAGAAGATTTGTTAGAAGATGTTGAAACACGGCTTTGCGAAATAGCGTCGTAACCACTAATTTTGCCTTCCGCAGCGCAGTAACAAACTGTGTTGTTTGTGCTCCTCAAGCAGTAGTTTTTCAAAAGCTTGTAACGAATACAAGCATTTGATGTTAGAATTTCGAAAGCTTGCTTCACTACGTTTTATAACTGGCAATAACCACGACGTTCAAGAAAAAAAAAACTCACTGACGATTGCGATACTGCTTAATGAGAAATTTGAGCGTAGCTCTATACGTGTTTTCATTTACCGATTTATTGGCTGGCGCGGACAATATGTCTCATGCAGGCACTTTTCCAACGGAGCGAAGTGTGGCGCGATTGCCTTTTTAATCGGGGGATCGCGAGAACCAGTGTGTGGGTGACGCGTGGGCGCGATTCACAGCAGCCGCCGCAGTCAGACCTCCGAGACGACGCGCGCTACTTTGACGCCATCTCGTAGCCATCGGTGCCGCAGTGCGCCTCTTGCGCGGTACTACGCTTTTCTTACTCTTTCACCATACCCTCCTCTTTCGCTTTCTGCCTGATACGTCCGCTGCACCCTCCTCCTCCCTTACCTACTCGCACTATCTTCTCTCTCGTCTCTTTTTTCATCCGCCGCTGCTCTCCACGTTCGCTCTTTTATCCGCTTTCATCCGTTGCGCTGCACCCCTCACTCTTTCTACGACACTTCCGCCGACATTGAGCAAAGCCAGTTCGTCCTTGAAGAACCTGCATGGCCTGCCACCCTTACCTTCGTCATCTATTGTCGGGTGCAGTAAGATTGTAGCGCCCACCGACGCTGCTAAGCGGGGACGCTTAGGTCGGCGCTCTTGGCCAGCGCTTTGGGGCAGGCTGCGAATGACGACGACAATAAAGTTGGGCGGCGCGTGCTAACGGCGCAAGTACGGCACGCGCCAGTCGGTTCTAAAAGCCTGCCGAGCTGGCCTCCTTGTTCTGGCGCTCCGCTGCGACCCCTCCGTTCCCGACAGTGGTGACTCCGGCCTAAGAGATGACCGACTCCAGCAACCTCCCGCCCTCAGGCAACCTCCCGCCAGACGCTATATACCTCGCGCCCACGGGACGTCGCAGCTATACAGCTCCACCTGCCCACGTTCTGCCGCAAGAACCCGCAGGTTTGGTTCGCCCAGGTCGAAGCCATCTTCGATCTGCAACACATCACCTCGGAGATTTCGCGGTTTCGCCACTTACTTTGCAACCTGTCTCCTGAGGTAGCTCAAGAAGTGGCAGACGTTATCGCTGCACCTTTGAGTGATGCCCCGTACCAGCAACTGAAGCAGAGTATTTTAGAACGCACCACGGCGTCCGAGAGCGCGCACCTCCAGCACCTGCTCACATCCGAGGACCTTGGAGATCGCCGCCCTTCCCAGCTGCTCAACAGCATGCGACAGCTCCTGGGCACAAGCAAGGTCGACCCGAACGGTGCGCTGTTGAGGGAGCTCTTCTTGCAGCGCTTACCACAGTCCACCTGCCTTGTCTTGGCTACTACAGAGGACTTGACCCTCGACCGCCTCGCCCAGCTCGCTTATCTACTCCACGACGCGACTTCTCCTTCAGTCACCGCCCTCTCTTCAACGCCACAGTCCTCAATCATATCCCACTTAGAGTCCCGGATCGACCAGCTCGCCGTTTCCATCGGCGCCCTTCGGACGTCCTCCCATGACCAGCGCGGCTCTACCTCATGTCCCAGCCGCCGTCCGTGTTCCCCGACCAGTCGCCGCTCGCGCAGTCCTCGACGCTCGCCTATCTGCTGGTACCATCACACTTTCCAGCACCGCGCCCGTCGGTGCAAGTCCCCATGCGAATGGTCGGAAAACGCACCGCGAGATCACTGACGGCGGCATGTGACCTCGCCTTACAACCCGGCCGCCTTTTCATAGTCACGGATCGCATTTCCGGCCTGCGGTTCCTTGTAGACACGGGTGCCGAGGTAAGTGTACTGCCGTCCTCCAAGCGTGACCGCGTTTCTAAGTCACCTGGACCTACGCTCCACGCGGCAAACTCTACCTCCATCACCACGTATGGTCTGCGGTCCCTCACTCTCGACCTTGGCCTGCGGCGCACGTTCCGGTGGGTCTTCATCGTGGCCGACGTTCACCAGCCTATCCTCGGCTCCAACTTCCTGACCCATTTCGACCTCGACGTCAGCATGCGCCACCATCGCCTGATTGACAGCAAGACGCCTCTCCATAACTGGCGTTCTGTCGGCTGTCGCTCCCACTGGAATCCGCACGCTGATCCCTTCATGCCCGTACGCTCGAATCCTCGAAGATTTCCCTGAAGTGACGAGGCCTTGCAATTTAAATCAGCCACCCAAGCGCAGCGTCACCCACCATATTGTCACGCGTGGTCCACCCGTCGCAGCTCGTCCACGCCGCCTCTTCGGTGAGCGTCAGACCATTGCTAAACGGGCATTCGAGCACATGCTCCAACTAGGTATTATTCGCCCTTCCTCCAGCAGTTGGGCCTCCCCAATGCATCTGGTGCCCAAGAAAGAACCGGTGTCTGGCGTCCGTGCGGTGACTACCGGGCGCTCAACGCTCACACGGTCCACGATAGCTATCCCCTTCCACACATCCGAGATTTCACAGGCCATTTGGAAGGATGCAATATCTTTAGTAAAGTGGACCTTGTCAAGGCCTATCACCAAATCCCCGTTGAGCCTGCCGATATCCCGAAGACCGCCATTACTACACCCTTCGGCCTGTTTGAGTATGTGCGCATGCCCTTTGGGTTACGCAACGCAGCTCAAACGTTCCAGCGATTCATCGATGAGGTAACGCGTGGCCTCCCAGCTGTATTTGCCTACATCGACGACATCCTCCTCGCGAGTCCCAATCCACAAGATCACGAGCGTCACCTCCGGGAACTCTTTCAACGCCTTCAACAACTTGGCCTGGTTGTAAACCCCCAGAAATGCGTATTTGGGTCTTCCGAGCTCGAGTTCCTGGGACACCACATCTCGGCGCTGGGAATTCGTCCTTTGCCCTCTCACGACCAGGCCGTGAAAGACTTCCCAGCACCCACTACCCTACGCCAGCTGCGCCAGTTCCTCGGCCTAGTGAATTTCTCCTGACGTTTTATTCCGCACTGCGCTGAGCTTCTACAGCCACTGACTGACCTTCGCACGACCAAGGGCTCCTCATCAGCAATTTCCTGGTCTCCCGAAGCTGAAGCTGCTTTCAGGGCTGCTAAACAAGCCGTCGCCGATGCAGTAATTCTCATCCACCCGAGAACTAACGTGCCAACCCGCATCATGGTGGATGCTTCCAGTGTGGCCATCGGCGCTGTTCTCCAGCAGAAAATCAACTCCGAGTGGCGCCCACTGGGTTTTTTTCTCTCGGAAGCTCCAACCTGCCGAGACTCGCTACAGCGTTTTTGGCCGCGAGCTGCTCGCCATCTACACCACCATCCAGCACTTCCGACACTTCTTGGAGGGCCAGCCATTTTATGTTCTCACGGATCATAAGCCTCTCGTGTATGTCTTCCGTACAAACTCTTCCAACTACGTCGCACGTGAACTTCGTCAACTGGCTTATATATCGGAGTTCACAACCGATATCCGGCACGTCAAAGGCACCGACAACGAGGCAGCTGATGCACTTTCACGCATCACCTCTCTTGGCACTTCTACATCGACTGTGGATTGGGAAGGTCTAGCTCGTGCGCAGATGGCAGACCCTGAGTTGCAAGCGCTGCGTGACCATCCCCGTTCCCTCCGTCTACAACTCGTTCCTCACCCGTTTGTGCCTGGTTCCCTCTGGTGCGACATGTCAGCGGCGGCACCTCGACCCTTCGTTCCGGCTGCCTTCCGTCGTGCGGTGTTCCAATCACTTCATGACATCTGTCATCCCAGCATCCGAGCCACGCAGCGCCTCGTTGCACAGCGGTATGTCTGGCCAAGCATTAACACCGATGTTCGCCAGTGGGCACACTCGTGCCTCGCATGCCAGACTACCAAAGTGACCCGCCACACGAAGACTCCCACGCAGTCGTTCTTGCCACCTGGCTGCCGCTTTGACCACGTCCATCTCGATTTGGTTGGACCACTTCCTCACTCTCACGACTGCCGCTACATTCTAACAATGATCGACCGCTTCACACGTTGGCCCGAAGCCGTGTCCATTCCGGACATCACTGCGGAAACGGTCGCCAAAGCCTTCGTTTCAGCATGGGTTTCCCGCTTCGGCTGCCCCAATATTGTGACAACTGATCGCGGCCGGCAATTTGACGGCACACTCTTCACTTCGCTCAGCCGCCTGCTCGGCACTAAGCACTGCCCTACCACTGCATACCATCCCTGTGCCAACGGCATGGTTGAGCGGCTCCACCGCCAGCTCAAGGCTGCCCTCACTGCGCACCTTTATCGCAACCACTGGATAGACCACCTTCCTATGGTGCTTGTCGGCTTACGTGCCGTCCTTCGTCGCGAGCTTGGCTGTTCAGCGGCCGAACTCGTCTACGGCGCACCCCTGCGGCTTCCTGGAGACTTGTTCGTTCCTTCGACCCCATCGCCCCAGCCGCTACAGTACCTCCAACGCCTGCAGGACTGCATTCAGCAACTGCGCCCCGTACCGCCTCGATCATCGGACCACAGCATCCTTGTGCACCCGGACCTTGCGTCTTCGTCCCACGTGTTCCTCAGACGAGACGCTGTAAAGGCGCCTCTTACACCATCCTACGACGGACCGTACCGTGTCCTCCACAAGACGCAGAAGTCCGCCACCATCGTTTTGAATGGTCGCGAAGAGGTTGTTTCATTAGACCGCCTCAAACCGGCCTACGTCGAGACGCCTCCCAAGGAGCTCCTCGTGGACGTCGCAGGCGCACCCGTCGATACGCTTGCAACTACGACAGCCTCTTCTCTGCCTCGTCGACGACTACATTTCGCCGTCCCGTCTGGGCGGGGGGCCCTGTAGCGCCTACCGACGCTGCTAAGCGGGGACGCTTAGGTCGGCGCTCTTGGCCAGCGCTTTGGGGCAGGCTGCGAATGACGACGACAATAAAGTTGGGCGGCGCGTGCTAACGGCGCAAGCACGGCACGCGCCAGTCGGTTTTAAAAGCCTGCCGAGCTGGTCTCTTTGTTCTGGCGCTCCGCTGCGACCCCTCGGTTCCCGACAAGGTAAAAAGATACTTGTTAAAGAAAATCACTAAGGCTTGATTGACAGAAAACTAGCACTCCGATTCTGGTGAAAACGCTGACAAATGTAATGAGGCGCACCGCAAACAGTGCATTAACACTTGATACCACATTCTGCCACATAAGAAAACTATAGTTAAAGCTTCCTGTGTAAACAAGCATTCGTGAAAAAGATTAAAAGTGCCTTCCTGGAGCTGGACACACATGTAGCAGTGGCTGATGGTCAAAGTAAGCCTCTAAACTCAAGGCATAATGCTCAACGTATGTTCACTACTGACATTCGGCAATCCTTTGAAATACGATTACGATGCCAAAGCAGATGACGCCGTGATTCGAACCTCAGAAAGCGGCTCAGTGCCTTAACCTCATGAGGACAAGTAGAGGTGCCACAAAATCAGTCCAGTTTTGCTCACTTTGAAGGCAGACAAGAAAGCGCGGTGCTCGGTTAGCGAGGAACTTTTGAGAACATCGTGCAAAACGGCCTTACATTATCTGTCTGCTGCCCTTCCTCCGTTCCATTAAATGAACGCCATTTACTTGAGTGCGTCCTCGTGGCTATAAAGTTCCCTATAATGAGAACGTCTACTACCCCCTAATTACCCACGCTGTGAGGATTTTGGGATCAAGAGTGACTTACGCCAGACGAAAAGGTGGCTGCATGAAGATGTCCTGTAACTCAAAGCACCGAAAAAGGAGGCTTCGCTAAAGGCTCTAATGTGCTCGTTAACGCAAGGCGAGAAGCAGTGCGTAGTCCTTTCGTGAAATTGGTTTATGCTGTCATCGCTGCCTTTGAAAAATATTATCCCGCCAGTGTTTTTCAGAAGACAGGGCGTATTTTTTCAATCAGTAAAACGAGAAGCGTGTGGCACATAATATTCCTAGGCACTTAGTCTCTCTAAAAGCGATCCAAGTTACGTTAGACACTTGCTAATGGACGAAAAGGAAATAAACGCGCACATTTTAAAGTACACTAAAGGACAGTGATTACACTGCACTGTCTCAAAAAACAGAAGAGCTGTAACAAGCAAAAGCCGTATACATAGACAGGCTAATTTGTTGCTGTATTCTTGAATCACGTTAAACGTGCGAAATTAAATGGGACGCAAAGACAGCACCAGCGTCTCTTCTCTTTTTTTTTTCATTTTCTTATGTGCCTTTAACAGCACTCAAGAAAACCTCAAAGACGAGCGCAAGTAAGAAAATACGGAAGTGGTGAACTCTGTTTCGCACGATTGCCTAGATTACACAAAGAAGGGTGCGACGAAAGGAATGAGGCAGGCTGTGGAGAAGTGGTAAGAAAAAACAATCTGAGTATTTTGAAACAAGGAGGTGAATTCTACTCCAGGCATCGTTATCAGCCTAATGGACCTAAGCGCAGCAATTCAGGATCAGGCTAGAGACTCAGAGCCAAGCCTAAATGGAAGGCGACCGAAGCTCAATGTGAAAACTCTTCTCATTCTTTAGGCCGGCGTTAGCATCGCTCGCAGTTAAATATTTTTGTATTACTTGTTTCAACGCTTGAGGAAATAGTTACACAATGGACGGGAAAGACGGCCGTTTCTTAATTCGTCCTCGATCAAGGCACTTAAGCTAATGGTCGTCTTGCTAATTTGACGTTTGAACACAATAAACTTTATAGCTACGGAAGCTTCTTTACTAAAAACATAATCTGACGGTTTTCTTCCAGTCTTTCTTTATTTACTTAACAATTTATTTATTTATTTATTTATTTATTTATTTATTTATTTATTTATTTATTTATTTATTTATAGCTTAATGCAGGCTCCGTAAGGGCCAAAGCAGGAGGGGCATCAGTTCCATAAAAAAAAAGCCAAAAGTAAGACGCACATAAATGCAATACCCAAAGGACAATGAGTTTATTAAATGAAACAATTCAGTAAGAAGCATAAAATGCCGGCAAGAAATTAGAACTCCGAACGGCGAAAGAACTCCTCCAAATGCGCACAACATATTACAACCAGCTACAAGACACCTATTAAAAACCCAAAACAAATTTGGCCACATACTTGTACAGAATATGGCAAATCAGTAGTGCGGAATCCCGCAAGGCGGAAGGAGTATCATGAAAGAGGTACCGGGTTCGAATACCGGACCAGGACGGATTTACCTCAACTGCGAAGCGTCTTTTCTGAGAAACCCTATCTGGTTTTCCTTTGTGGCTTAGTGCTAAACTTCGGTGGATGACAATTTTTTTCCTTTCCTGATACTTGCACAGTGTCACCGCACGGGTTGCATGTAAGTGATTCCAGCCAGTCCTTTTTTTTTTACATTTTCTTTATTGACATGATGTAATAGGTGCAGTAGGCGTTTTAGGTGGCATCGGCTGCGCCTCGTCTTTTGGCAAACATTATAAAGCCACGAAATGTGGCGAAAAACACTGAAGAATGTCAGACGCATGTTGAACAATGAAATATAAATACTTCTAATTGTAACAGAACAGATACAAAAGCACAGCTTTGAGTCAGCGTCAGGGTTAGCTTTGTTGTATAATGATGCCATACCGCACATGCATAATTCAGTTTAGGCAGGATGAGTGAATAACAACATTGTAAATATGTTTTTTTTTGGTGTACAGTAGATAGCATGAACTCGGATGCTCAAGTTCTAAACCTGTTACTCTACGTGGAAAAATACTATATATTAAAATTATAATTCCGGTGAGATAAGGAGTTAAGCATTCAGCTTGTCGATGGTTGTTCGTTGTGCTACAAATATCGTTAGATAAGGGAGTTGACAAACGGAGAAGTGATTGCTTTGCAACGAGAAAAAGAAATTTCGTCTGTGATGTTTTCTCTTCTTTCTTTTTTTTTTTTTTGTAGCTGCAATGCTTGAATCTTATGTAGCGGTATTAGGCTGGTTAGGTAGTAAGTTGGTTGGTATGTGGAATAAATTAATCTCACCAGTTTGTGCTGTATTATTTCCACAGCGCCGGTGTTAGTTTTAGCGCCAGGATCCCATAGAGCACATACATATTCAGTTAAGGTAGGAGGAGTGCGTAATAAGCTGTTACTCGAGTGACAAGGGGGACCCTGCTTGAATTTTTGTCTCAGACAGTAACGTTTTTGGAAAGGCTAACTTACTTATGTTAGAAGTTTGCATGTTCCAGGATAAGTAACATGCTCGAGCGATGCCTAGATGCTTGCATTGATTAGCCTATGTGAGAGGCTCGGAAGCAGCGCTGTAGGCAAATGATACTTCGTTTTTATTTGGGTTACAATAATGAAAACTATTTTGATGGTTCCACGTCTCACTCTGATTTTATCAAGCAGAGTATTTGCAATAACATTGCGAATAATATATATTAGGAAAATAAAGATCTTTTAACACGGCCCTATGAGACACCCGAACTAACGAGAAGGTCACCAGAAAAATAATTATCATGTTCTGCAATCCGCTTGCGGTGAGTTTGGTAAGCAGTAATTCAAATAATGATGTAAGTGGGAACGTTAATCAGTTAAATCTTTTGGATAACCTGAGAGTGGGAAGCAAGATGAAATGCTTTTCTAAAAGAAAAAAAATACGACGTAAACTTTTCCCGACCTGTAAAGAACACTTGCAGAACTGTGAATGGCGGTAGGTAATTTGGTAACAATAGAAAAGCCTTTTCGGCAACCATGCTCATATTGAAAGAGAAGATATCTATCAGTAAAGAAGTTTTCATTCACTTGCTATTTTATGCTATAGTGTGTTGCAGCAAGAAGGCATTTGTTTTAAAGGATGGTAATTTGTCAAAAGCATAGCGCAGCCTTTATTTCATATGAGTACAAGTGCCTTTAATTGGTCGCTAGGAAAAATATGTGGAACAGGGAGGCCTAAAAAATAGTAAGCAAAATTTGACATAAATTTTCGACGTACATGCGAAAAAAGTTTAGTAGGAGATCTGGTGGAGGTGCATATTTAGAGTTTAGATTAGGCAGCATAACCACTACACCTGGGTTTAAAACAACACCAGGCAGTGTTGTCCAAGGTATACAGGTTAACGAATGGGCGATCAGATGTAGTATATATATATATATATATATATATATATTTTTTTTCTGAATCTCTCCGCGATGCTTTGGTTCTAGACGACAAGGGTTTTCTCATGCGCAATTCCATGAACAGACCTCTTTTTCTCCCTAAATGTTACACAATACTCTACCACTGCTGTCTGCATAAATTTAGGCATTGTGTGCCTAGCAGATTATGCCCTGTTTCGTATGCCTCACTGTTTGGTTTAATTTAAGTTAAATATGTCAAATAATGTCATATAGGCGCCCTGTCGCCCTTACAATGTTCAAATTTTCTTTTCGGGTACAAGGCTTCTGCGCCATCGTGGAAATTGTGCTTGACATTTTCTTTGTTTTATGGTTACGAAATTGATAAAACTATGAGTGCAAATTCTTTTTTTTTTGTTCAAAAGTTCAATAACGCAGTAACCATACATTTTATGAGGCACAATTTGAGATAATCTAATCTCGCCTCTGGTGCAGAATAAAATTTTGACGATAACAGTTTTGTGTAATTGTTGCTACATGTTTGGAGAGGGAAACAAAAATACACCATTACATGGTCAAAGATGCCTGGTCCGACTGATGCTGAGAATTCGCTAATTGCTTGACTTATCAGCACAAGATCAGATGCATTTCCTGACATGCATAGATGCGCATTGGTTGATTGATGGCCTGTCGGAAGTTGTGATACACTACGGTCTCACTTACGTAATTAGCATCTGAATTAGGTACAGAAACAAAGAAACCATGCTCCCAATCTATCTCTGGCAGATTTATTTCACCTGCAAGGAACACTTTGTCATCTACGAGACAGATAGGCGCGAACCGTTGTTACTTGAATCGCAAGCTACATATTATGTGATCAAGACAATTAGCACAATGTCGAAGCTCACGAAAGCGCAAATTTATTCTGATTCGCTGGTGCAATTGAAACACATCGAGCAAGTTGCAGGAAGGCTACAAATCTGTCAAGAAAGCCATTGTATACCAGCCGGGTTCTCCTATGCTTTATGTGGCTTCACTGTTTGCGTTCTCCATATCGTTGTGGCTAATGTAAAGATGGCGCCCACACTGATACAGGTGCGATCATTCGTGGTGACTGCCAGTAAAGTTGCGAAGCTGAAAGGCGCACGTCGGCTCGACGCACACGAAGAAGAAACATCGACGAACGTCGCAACCACACCATACGGCACTTCTGTCTTGCGACCGCCTTTTATATGATCTCCGCGTCTGCTGTAGCGGTAACGCATCAACTAGTATATGTCAGTATAGTGCCGCCAACGGCGGCTCCGTCTCGTCTCACTCCTTTCTCGCAATAACCTTCTCGTTTCATCCTTTCGAAACCTTCACTTTCCCTCCTCACCTTCCTCCTCTACACCCTCACTGCAGCGGCAAAGTTGCCCTTCCCCATTTCACCGCTTCGCTTCCCGGCCTCTCTATCCCATTCCGGCCATTAGCGTAATGGCTCGAGGACCTCAATGCGGGGGATTACGCGTGTGGCCCGCGACCTCTGGCAGACTGAAGCTGCTCCCGCGAGCAATGAGCGAAGCGTGCTATGGTTTCATAGACAGCGATGGCAGGAAAGTAAAAAAGGGGTTGGGGACCACGAGGTCGGAAAGGGTTCTAACCTTCTTTTTTTTCTTTATTGTGAGGTTCCTTTCTTCACTTTGGTTAGCTCCCCGGGTGCTCTTCGTTCTCTACTTAACCGTTCCTCAGCTGGACCTCCACGATCGCTTCAGCTGCCCCGCAAAAAGTGGAGTCCGGCGTTTTGATCACACTGCTCCTAAGTGGCACTGGTGTCGAGCACGACAAACTCTGCAGATGCGTGTTCAGTCGCTTATATATATACTCGTACCTCGCATAGTCTATCGGGATGGTAAGAGAGAGATAAAAACACAAGAAACGAAAAAAAAAAGCAGGGGCCGAGGAAAGAAAACAAAGAAGCAGCAGACCAGGGCTTCACTTCTTGCCTCTGAACTTCAGGACACATCTGCGCTGAGCAAGGCGATATCCGGAGCTCTCTGCGGAACTTAGTTTTCGCGGCCCTGTGCAGCGCCGTTCAGAATTTTGCTTCCCATGTTTTATTTTCATGCGATCGCCATTGCTGGCGCTTTAACGGCAGGCCATCAATGCCTATCGCTTCCCCGGCGCAGACTGTTGTTCGCAAAAGCAATTTAAAGATGGGGAAAGTTGGCGCCGGGCGAGGACGTTAAGTTTTATTTTAGGCAGCGGATCATCGCAATGACCCATTATTCGTTTTCTTTAGACATCGGAATAAAAAAAATTCCCCAAAAGAAACTAGGTCATGGAGTATAATTCGCGCTTCTGTACATGCGTATACTTTTGCAGATGGGTCAAATGTAGTCGGGCGCAGGAACTCTCGGGAAAATGAAAAACCGTGAATACCGCCAGTCAAACACAAAAGTGGAAAACGTATGACAACCGTTTCCTTTTGTGAACCACACTGCTATAAGACCAATGTAGAAGTTCGTGTTTTTCTTTTTTTTTTTTGATAGCCTACTCGTTGCCAATGACCGCCAAAACCTTTACGGCCATCTACTACTTCAATTCGATTAGCTACTCTAGCATACTTCACCCACCTTCCATGGGCTATCTATCTGTGTGTGTCTCTAAACACCCGAATATCGGCCGGAGTTTCCAGGGTGCAGGCTGGGTTCCGGTGAAGTCGGATACGTCATGGAGGCGACACATCGCCGAACATTTGTCTCTTGTATAGTTTCGCGCGATCGGATGTGGCCCACAGCAGCGCGATGATCGACAGTTGCCGCAGAGCGTGCACAGCAAGCGCAGGTTTAGCGAGTCTTTTTATGGGGATAGCAATTATGTGAACACTCCGGGCGAATTTCCGCCATTGTCATCGCCATCGGTGTCAGCATCACGGTGATGTTCCGTGTAAAGTCCAAGTGCGATAACATCGCCCCCGCGCGCCGTATGCTGAAGGCCCGAGGGAAAGCTTGCGAGGGTGAGCCTAGAAGGTTGCTTGATGCGGCAGGGTCTTTTCGCGCGCGCAAGGAAGGAAATCGGGGAAGGGGCGTGCCTTCTTCTGTCGTGCGCAAGGGAGGGAAGCGGGCAGGTTAGTACGCATCTCTTCTGCTACTCCGGCTGCCGCGGCCGACCAGGTGGCTCTAGATGAGTGATGGCTTCGCATGCGCTGTGGCCTCGCGCGCCTAGTCCGCATTGAAGAGAGAGGAAGAATGAAGGGGAAATGACTCGACGCTGCCGCCGCTCTTCATCACCACACTATTGTGACAGTTATTTAGCAATTATTTGCTAGTATTGTGACAGTTTGAAGCAATTATTTATACTAGTTTATGCACTTGGTAACACTACTAACATTACTTCGTATAGTTGTCTTATATATTATCCCAATCATTGCTCCGCCTTTCGGGCGAAACTGCCTCTTTTTTATGGCGAAGCAACAAACTGAGCACTCTCTCTTCTTAGCACCCGTAATGCAGGCCAGCGTGCAGCCGGCTAACCAAGTAGCGCGCGATGCAGTCTGGTCTAGCGACTTCGGCGTGAGATAAGACATGTCCCCACGTAAATTTATGCATGTTAGGGAAGCTTTCATGGAAGCCCATCCGTGCGGAAAATGGCAGTTCATTAGTGATTTATGTGGCTTAGCGCCATCTATGTGAATTACTTCTGCCGTAAAAATCAAGCGGAAGTAACGCCAAATTTCGTAAAAAATAGGATTGATGTCGCTTTTGCCATTGATGCGTACTTATTTTTATGTAGGATTGCGGTTATGGCGGTATCTTTAAATATCGTTTAACTCGGCGTAAACGCGTTTTGCACACATTAATGTGCAGAGTCCCGCTCCATGCAAGTCGCTAGTCGGCTTCTGTTGAAACGAAAGAAATTCTTGTTTCATCCCGAATTTATGATAATAGTTGAGTTTTTGTGGCTGAAAACCATAAAACACTATTTACGCAGTGTGGCGTACACACCGGACCAACTGTGGGAACGAACACAACACAAGCATCAGCACTATGCGCTCCCAGAAACTTTGCCCATAAAAATCACAATGTGCAATCAACATTTGATGCACAATTGGCTCAATAATAGAGCGACAAGAGAACATACGAACATACTGTAATTTGCTCTATGAGCCAGAATATAGATAAAGGTTTCACTAAAACTTCGAAAGTTAATTCTTGTCTTGCTTATCTGTCGTAAATACATGACATCTAATTTTTGTTAGGTAGACAGGTGGAAGCGATACAGGTCTATGTTTAAGATCTATGTATATATTACACGTGATGCACTTGTTTTTTTTTATTTTGCTTTAATACGTGATACGTGCTTCGAATGATTTGAACCACTTGGACTTCCGCTCTCTTTCAGTATCGTAGGAAAGATGCATACGCGGTAACCTTGGCACAGACATAATTTGGCATTGTGCGTATACCACAGGCCCCGGAAACTCCGCTGGTTTTTTGTCCAAGCGAATTCGAGCGCCATCCATGAGACGGATGCGAAACCAAAATCGCTTTTCCTTTTTTTTATTGTCAGCCCTCTCTCAACTTTGTCGTTTCTCTCTCGCCTTCAACTATCGGCGGGGCTGCTGGCGCAGCGCGCGCTCGTCATCGGCCGTGCTGATAACGGCCAAAACGGCAGCAATTTTTTTTTCTGGCATTATGCGGTCAGTTATGCGGTTTTCGCCTTCCGCGCTAGCAGTGTGGTCCGTGTGGTACCCTAACATTGCACGTTTGTCGGCTTTTCCCCGCAATGTCTCGCAGCTCTCGCTGTTCGTGTGTGGTTCAATGGTGTGCGAACACATCAAGACGAAGTGAGCCATGCGACGTGAAATTCTACCGCATACCTGAAGACAACTGGTGAGTACTGTGCAGTTTACTTCTCGGTTTTTATTTATGATAGTAATTGTGCGCAGTCGTACATGCATGCTGTCCGGTGGTGAGGCAGCAGCTAGCTGACTTGAAAACCACAACAATGCAGTAAATCGCTATGTCAACAAGCAGCGAACATAAAGCTCCTGATAAATATAGTGCCACCTGTGCGTATCGCAAGAAACACGTGTGTAGGTGTGCGCTTTGCACTTATTTTTAGCTAATTGGTCGCCATCGTTTAAAAATGTGTTTCTGAGAATTAAGGTCGGCATATCAGAACTTGTACTCTCCCACGACGCGAAACGAGCTCAGTTTTGTATGTTCCAACTGCGATGTTATAATTTATGATCTTCACTGTTCTTCAGGACGGAAGCGTTTTAAATGCGAAGCATTTCTTGCCGGCGGCTCAGTCCGTCCCTCCCGCGGCATCCCACACCCCGACAGCGCATGCGCGTCCCCTCCCCCTCTCTCTCCTCTCCTACGCTCCCCTCTTTCTCTCCTCTAGGAATCCGGAGCGGCGCGCACGACAGGTGGTGCCGCTCCGGATTCTGGGGGCGCCACGGTAGTTCCGCGGTATGAAAATGACGGAGCGCGCGCGCCTCATTTGCAGCGCCGCGATGAGCGCTCAGGCCGCTGCCGCGATACCATCTCCCGCTCAAGCTAACCATCTACCCGCTGCTTCGCATCCACACATGGTTCCCTTTAGCGGGATATGGACTAATTTTTTTAACCTACGCTGGAAAGATGGACCTAATGGGTTTGCCCAGAGACAAGGTCAACAACCGCAGAATATGCTCGGCGCACTTCACGGAGGTGGATTTCATGGACCGACCGGCCAGCAGCCCGGGAGAAGCTATTCTGCGCATTGGCCATTACAGCAATTACAATAAATGTTTCTTACATGTGCGCACATGAAACACCATCCGCGTTTCGTTGCATTCTACAGGCTGTCTGCTCCAATTCTGGTTTTCGCAAACGAACACAATAAAGTGAGTTCAAAGAACTGTTGTGCTGTAAGTGGAATTATTTTTGAAATACGTTTTTGGCACATGCTTGCTTGATTGTAATAATGAACGCGACTGCGTGCATGAAAACGCGAAAAGAATCCACTGCGCACAGGCACGCTGCACGAATAGCACGGCCGGACAGGAGAGGAGCGCGGAGCGCGCACTTCGGTCCGGCGGTGCGTCTGATAACGTCTGCGAAAAAAAAAAAAAAAAAAAGAGCGTGCCGCAAACAGCTAAAGAAATAAAAAAAAAAAGAGCATTGCGCGAGGCATGGGAGAGGGATAGGAGAGTCAAGAGGGAAAGGAGAAACGAGCAGAACAACGTTATCATAAAAAAGGAAGAAAAAAAGTGCTATAGCGAAAGAGAGAGAGTAAAAAAAAAATCGCGCCCCGCTTTTCTTTTTTTTTTTTTCTTATCGTAGCAGACGAACTTTACGCGCGAATTTTGCCCGCATGGGGTTTTCTTCCAGGATCATGAATAAAAATATTTTATTCTAACTAAAATGAAAGACAATCGTCATTTCTGTGTGCATCGCATCTGTTTATAACTAATTAGTAATTACATATTATCTAAATATTGTAAAGCTTCTTTTTTTTTTTCAGGAAGGATCTTAATTTCCTAATACTGTCTGTGCCCCTCTACTGCCGTATAGTCATGTTTCAGTCTCCACTACGGTGTAAGAACAGGTGATCCGACGACACGGGGGCCGCTGGTGGGAAACGCGTCTCACTAATGGTGGAGTTTCACGTCTGCACCGCTGCACGGCAGCACAGGTTAGGAGGCTGAAAAAGCGGGAAATTCGAACGTGTGAATAGTTGCAGCTGTAAGTAAAGCGCGTTGAAAATAATGAAAACTATTTTTTTACTGTTTCCATGTGCCACTATACTAATTGAAATCCCTCAGACGCCGAAACAGTCGATAATGTCTCTGACATTGCGGTCGCGTCGCTCGATCTAGCAGACGGCGTTTGACAATGCCTGGAAGCAGTCGCAGAAAAGTGGTGCGGGCAGACGATAAGTTATCTTTTTTTAATGTTTTGCAACGTTTGCTTCACCGTTGAGCAATCAGTCACCTTTGTTCTCAGTAAGCGCTTAATAAAGTGTTCCCGTAGTATAAACAATGGAAAAGGACGAATACGTTTAATCGCAAGAAAGGGAAGAAGAGAGATTTGCCGTTTGAGCAGCGACGTTGCCTGGCGGAGACGGATCGAGCCTGACTATGGGCAAGATGTGTTTCGTTCCTAACTGCAAGAGTGGATATGACTTGTGCAAAGACAAAGTATGTATGTTCAGTGTCCCTATAGAGACGAGTCGACTGCAAGCATGGCGGGATGCCATACAACGTGGAGACCGAGTCCTGCGACCAGGGGACTACGTGTGGGGAAAAGCACTTCGACCCAATGGACGTGTCAAAAACATGGACGTCAGTGCACAACGGGGTTGTTTTAGCCAGCACGACCCAAAGATATTCTCTAGCTAGAGATGCTGGGCCGACTCATTTTCCGCCTAATTCACAATCCACTTTCAAAGAACTGTGTTCCGTGACAACTGACGCTTGCGAAGCACTTCCGAAAGAAGGAACAATAGGCAGAAAGCACAAGCGAAAAAGAAGAAACAGAAAGCAAAATGTAGTGAATCGCGAGTTACTGGAGCTAGCAACTGACGTGCCAATAGAAGACGGCCAGAACCAGAATAACGCAGCCAACACAGAACAGACTCCAGCTGACGGCAAGCGCAAATGAAAACCTGAAGGCAGTGAACTACAAGAACCGCAGGCAAAAGTATATGTGATGCAAGAGACAAGAGCTCAAGAGACTTCTCGTGTGGACAAGCAAACGTTAGCCATAGCAGCTCAGCAGTCTACAAGACCTCACAAAATTCAGGACTTCAGTGCAGCCTCGCATGACGGTATCACCGACAGCATCAACTTCAACACGCTCTTTGAAAATCTCTGTCTCGCCACGCTGCCTACAATATTCTGGTCCTGCAATAGGGTCGGCATGGCCGGTGTGAGAAGCTTAGTTTTTCTTCACCTTGAAAAAGCTTCGAACGGAAGTTCCTGTGGGCCCACCGAGCCTGCTTTGATGTTTATGAAAAAGTACTTTGAAGTCGATGACCAGATGAATGCCATGGGGAGATCTATACCTCCAGAAAAACTTGAAATGGTGAGTAAGCTGTCAACGCTGGGTTATTTGAACAGTGCCTTGCGCCGAGTCGACAAAGTCAGTGTCTGCAAAGCTGGCCCTGACAGACGTCGTTTCCCTGACGTACACCTAAAGAACGCCTACGTCGATGTATCCGGCCACTGGAGGCACAGAGAATGTTCCATGTGGATAGAAACACAAGGTTAAGTAGCGCTTGAAAATATCAAGCACGTTTCCAACTGAGTCGTAAAAATCCGCATTAGCGTTGTCAATTATGATCAGAAAGTCGTCCACAAATCTAAAAACTGAACACACTAGTTCCATCCAGACATGTGTTGATCTTCCTGTCGTGCATAGCTAAAAACAGGTCACTGAGGACAGGGGCTATACATGACCCAATGCAAATTCCGCATTTTTGCAGGTCCCAAGTGGGAAAGGTAGATCTCAGATAGACCTCAAGCAATTCCAAAAAACCACTAATGGATGCTCCGCATCTATTTTGAAATGGAACGGCACCTAGCCTGTCAATAGCCTGCTCAACACACGATATTAGTGCATCTTGCGGTAAAGAGTAGAGAAGGTCCTTTATATCTATGGAAAAGGCAGACACATTTGCATTCTTATGCTGCATCATGTATTCAGCAACCTGCGTGTAATTTTTTACTACGAATGGGTCTTCAATTTTAAGCATGGTCAGCTTATCTTGCAGAAAAAGATATAAACATTTCTACCATGTTCCGTTCTCTGAAATAATAACACAAAGGGGGTAGCTATCCTTATGAGTCTTACCGAAAAAAAAACATATCTAAACAAGGTTTTTTCATTTCCTGGATTTGCTTTACAAGCGAAAGGATTCCTAAGCGGTTGCACAGTTTCATTGCTACTGCCTTAGCTTTTTTAGGGCGCACTTGGTCCACCCTATTGAAATTGCAGTTGGTAGCTCCGGCTGCTTTCCCTCGGAACAAGTCATTCGGAAAAAACAGTGAAACCACCGTCTTTATCAGACGAAAGAACACAAAGGCGGTTGCACAAAAAATCAGACGCTGTTCTCAACGGCACTGAGCGACCAGACCGCACTGAGCGTTCAAGAACGTCTCCTCCCTGGGCAATGTAGCTGTTCCTCTTATCTTCCGGTGCGAGTCTTGCTACATGTCGGACCATTGCCAGGAGCTCCGGCGCGTTTTTTCTAGGTTCAACGGCACACTTTGGTCCGAGCTGGAGGGTGCGAAGTATGTCCGCCGGGATTTCCGCGTCACCTTCGATGTGAACAGGGTTGAGGGGCTCACCTTTTTCTTGCCAGGTTGAAGTGCTCGAAGCCCAGGTAACAAAAGTTGCCAGAGACCCTCAGTCATCTGGTCAGTGGTCCAGCGGTAGCGCTGCCATATGCATGGAGCCAAAGGTCTGGAAGCAGTCCTATTCACTTGCACATACTCTCTATAGAGCCGGGCCTGTCTTCTACAATCAGACCGTAGAATCTTGAGGACCCTTGTTGCGTGCCCGACGGAAGGATTGATTATCCCGAAGTTCATGCGAATGGAAGGCGGTAAGAACTTGCCCCGTATACAGAAGGAAAGTGTGCGAACCTGGCATGTTGCGTCGGCAGCCAAATACGCGAGAGCACTGGGATGAAGAGAACACAGATTAGAACCCGATGTACTAGAAATGTATATCAGAATGGTGGCTTGCTAGGCTAGTTGGTTCATTGCAACTTGTGTAACAGCGGGAAAAATAACAAGGAAGGGACGCCGATAGAGACTGAGGGAAAAGAACGCTGACTTCGAACTGTTTATTCTACTGACGATGCTAGGCATATGTACACATACGAAGCGTCAGCAGCAAAGGAAAATCAAGGAAATAAGAAAAGAAACATCAGTCAGCATGAATGGCACAAGGTGATATCAACGTGGACCCAATCACCAACCATCTAAAAAGCCTAGTTCTTCCTTAGTCAGTGTTAGTGATGGCATGCTCACACACCTTTCTCCCGCATGAGCAATGAAGTTCAAGAAAAGCGGGATTGTATCTCGACACAAAGACCAGTGCGTCAGAGAGATTATTGAGGCGGTTAAGATTGCTCGTGCGGGAGAAAGGTGTGTGAGCATGCCGTCACTAACACTGACCAAGGAAGACATGACATGACAAGAACTTTATTTTAGTCCTGAGGAACTGAGATCTAGGCGAGCCGAAGGCTCCCCCAGATTGAGTCGGTGGCTCGGCCCACGATGGGACCGGGAGACCAAGTCCCGTCGCGATGTCATGGGCCCTCTGGACAGCCTGGAGTTGAATTTGAAGATTGCTGCTCTTGAGGGATTCCTCCCATTGCTCGTTCGTGATGGGTGGAGAGGCAGGCGTTGAGGGCTGGGCACAACCGGAGCATGTGATCAAAAGAGCATGAGTGATGACCACATTTGGAGCACGACTGTGAGTGGTCAGGGTCTATCCTGTTAAGGGACCGGGGAGTGGGATACGAACGGGTTTGCAGAAGTCTGGATGTGCTAGCCTGAGGTTTGTTCAATTTGAAGTGGGGGGGGGGGGGGTAATATCCTCCTGCAGAGACGATAATGGGAAACAATTTCGCGGAAAGTACATAATGGATCTTTGTGGATGTTGACCTCGTTCCTAGCCTGGCTACCCCCGATAGCGCGGTACGTGAAATCGCACGCTATCCGGTGTGCCTGCTGGTTAGGATTACATCCGAGCGGGTTAACTGAGACATCTATATGGGCGGGGCACCACGAGATGTGGTATCCTCCTTCGCTGCTCTCCTGAGTTCTTTGAAGTGTTTTGTTCACAATATTGTTACGTAGGAAGACGCAGACGAAAAGCTATATACAAGTATATTTACAAAGAAATGCGCCGCACTTGGCCAAGAAGCCAGAGCCCACAGTAGCCTCTAATCTTCGTCGTCGTCTTCACACTGCTTGCCTCTTCGTCAAGGCAGATACTGTTCCGTAGCAATATTGTTCGGCTGTTCAGACACGAGTGCGGCCGGGAAGAATTAACTGCTGTGCGTGAGTCCGAGAAGATGATAGGGTGGATTGGTTCGCGACCGTACAGTAAATAAAATGGAGAAAATCTGGCGGTGTCGTGCCGGGAAGAATTGTACTCAAATGTGACGTAAGGAAGGGCAATGTCCCAGTCGTGGTGGTCCTTGGAAACGTACTTGGACAGCATATCGGTAAGGGTACGGTTTAACCGCTCCGTCAGGCCATTCGTTTGAGGATGGTATGAGGTAGTCAGCTTGTGTTGAGTGGAGCAGGAACGCACAATGTCGGCGATAACTTTCGACAGGAAGTTGCGACCACGGTCAGTAAGCAGCCGTCGCGGGGCACCATGAACCAAGATAATGTCACGCAAGAGAAATTCCGCGACGTCAGTGGCGCAACTGGCAGGGAGAGCCCACGTGATAGCGTATCCGGTGGCGTAATCAGTTGCGACGGCTACCCATTTGTTCCCCGAAGATGACGTGGGAAAGAGGCAGAGGAGGTCTAATCCAACACGAAAGAACGGTTCCACAGGGAGAGTGATCGGCTGGAGATGACCGGCAGGTAGCACCTGAGGTGTTTTCCGACGCTGGCAGGGATCACAGGCAGCAACATAGCGTCGGACGGAGCGAGCGAGACCAGGCCAATAGAAGCGGCGCCGGACGCGGTCGTACGTGCGGGTTACCCCAAGATGGCCTGCAGTGGGTGCGTCATGCATCTCAAAGAGCACAGCCCGTCGTAGATGTTTTGGAACGACAAGAAGAAGATCAGATCCATCAGGGAGGAAGTTCCTTCGGTACAGAATGCCGCCGTGGAGGATATATCGGCGAACGGAGGCGTCGGTAGGTGTAGATTGTTCGGCTGTTCAGACACGAGTGCGGCCGGGAAGAATTAACTGCTGTGCGTGAGTCCGAGAAGATGATAGGGGGAACTTTTGCGTTGTGAAAAGCCAGAGCGATCGCCGCTTCCTCTGCCACATGTGCAAACTTAGTATAGACAGAAGCTGCATTAAGCAGGTTGCCCTCCGCGTCTACAACCGAGACAGCGAACTTATCCCCACTGTCATATCTGGCAGCATCGACAAAGAGGGCCCCTAGTTTCTGCTGATTGATCTTTTTAAGGGTCGACTTGGCTCTCGCGAATCTTCTACCCTCGTTATGCGATGGGTGGATGTTTCGCGGGATGGGGTCAACCATGATGCGAGTTCTGGCTTGCTGGGTCAGGCTAATTTTGGTGCCCGGTTCATGTCTGCGCTGGATACCCACTTCTTCTAAAATCTTGATCCCTGGCTTAGAGGACGACAGTCTCATTATTTGAGCCACTGTGTGAGCTCCTATTAGCTCATCGATAGTGTTGTGGAGTCCTAGCTCCAGCAGCTTCTTGGTGCTCGTGGACTGCGGAAGGCCAAGCACACGCTTGATACCGGTTCTTATTAGAGAGTCGAGTTTGGCCTTTTCCGCCTTACCCCAATTAAGGTACGGCGCGAGGTAGGTAACATGACTTAAGAAGAATGCCTGGTAAGATCCGAGCAGATTGTCCTCTTTGAGACCGCCTCTCCGATTTGAGATATGCGGGCTAAAAGTCTAAGGACATTACAAGCCTGTCCAGTGAGTTTGTTGAGGGCCGTCGAGTTACAGCCCATAGCATCAATGTGGAGACCTAGAATCTTGATCGAGTCCATCCTTGGTGTGGGATGTCCATTCTTAGCTCGAATTTATATCGGCAGAGTTTTCAGAGGCTCAAGGTTTCTGACCCCTTGTCTGGACTGTCGGTATAACAGTAGTTCTGATTTAGCGGGGGAGCGTTCAAGGCCCTTGCTGGAAAGAATGTTTTCCGTTGCTTCCAACGCGCTTTGCAACGAGTGTTCGAGCATGGCAAGCGAGCCGCCCGGCGCCCAGATCGTGATGTCGTCCGCATATATGGCGTGACCCACGTTCGGGATTGCAGCGAGGCAATTGGAGAGCTTGTGCATGGCTATATTAAATAAGAGTGGGGAGAGCACCGAGCCCTGCGAGGTGCAAAACTACGGTTTTTAGATGGTTGGTGATTGGGTCCACGTTGATATTTCCTTGATTTTCCTTTCCTGCTGGCGCTTCGTATGTGCACATATGCCCTAGCATCGTCAGTAGAATAAACAGTTGGAAGTCAGCGCTCTTTTACACAGTCTCTATCGTCGTCCCTTCCCTGTTATTTTTCGCGATATTACACAAGTTGCAATAAACCAACTAGCCCAGCAAGCCACCATTCTTCTATACCCACGCTCGCCGCATAAAAGGGCGCCCAACGGCCGCGGTCCAGCCGACTGCACCGTTGCGCTACAGACTGTAGAACGTCAGCTTTTGGCCGGCGTAATTTAACCGCGCCGCGCGTAACGCGTGATGCTGGGCTATGTGCGTGCCACCACCAACTTAGGTCACTATGTGGTGTATATGGTCTAATGGGTACCACATAACGCTACAATGCTGACGAAAGCGGGCTCGAAACCAACTGCAGACCAACTTAGATCCCTGGGTGTTTGACAACGGGCATGCGCCACTCCTCAATTTAGTTGAACAAAGAAGCAATCTAGTTCATCATTCGTGCTTCTGGCGGATCACGTATTAAAATGGGGCATACAGTTGAAACAATATCGCAACCGATTATAATAGCCATTTACCTCAGAGACGTCAAGTGTATGAATATACTCTATTCTTTTAACAAACGGTCACAATCATGCCGACATATTTTTTAAGGGTTAGCCAGCTTCGGGGAGGTCAGTTTTTGTGCCAACGACAACCGCGTGTTCTCCCTCGGCTCGCCTGGCAAGGACTCGGTCTTTCGCATGGTACGTAAAGCGGTAACCTTTACCAGTGGCCCAATTGCGCGTGTTGCGCAAAAGATTCCTACTGTACCCTGTCAGGTTTTCAGAAATTATAATAGTTAATTTCGCAATTCTTCGCAAGTGGTCGTGAACATATTCCGAATCCTTTCCTTTGTCGATATGCCTAGGGGCTTTCCCGTTTCCTTCTCGTTATTTCTGGCACGTCCATTTCTCGTGGCGTCGCTCCATCAGATTGGGGTGTCACTCGTGTTGTACCTATCCTTAGCAAAGGTGGCGCAGCTTTACTGACAAACTATCACCTTATATCACAAGCAAGTACATCATGCAAGCTTCGAGAGCATATTATTTCAAACCTCATGGTAGAATGTTTTGAAAAACACAAGATTCTTCCCTCACTTCAACACGGCTTTCTCGAGAAATTGTCTGCAACTACTGAACTTCTCTTTACCATCCATGCTTTTGCCTCAGTTCTTGATAAAGTGGTCAGACTGATGTTAGAGTCCTCGAGCTTAGTGAATCTTGTAATATTGGGTGTCTAATTTTGGTTTGATGGCCAAACTTAGCTATTATGCCTTACCACCAAACCTGGTAAATTGGATATCTGCATACTTAAAGGGATACGGACACGAAATCTGAAAATTTTACAAATATGCTGAAAATGAATCCTCCGTGTGTGATTAAATCGAAAAGAAGTAGTCACTTAGATCATTTTTGAGCCGATGGCATTATTTTTGGCGTTTTTGTGAGCGCGCGCCTCGCCGCCCGACCCTAGGGTGCCCCGATGCCAGCGGTACCTCGATGCCAGCGCCGCCGTTCAGGGTGGAGACAACCCCGCTGGCGCCGCCATACTGTATCACACGAGCTCAGACTCAGCTACGCTTGCGTTCATAAATAGTGTTACTCGCGGCGCACTTCCAAGTGCTTTGCCTTGATGAGGATTTTTAGGGGCGAAGTTCCTTATAGCGGCACCCGTTCCGTCCCCATCGTTGTAGTAGTAGTGTGTAACCAGTCTGAGAAAAATGAGAAAAAAAATTCCGAAGTTGTGTCCGTTGCGCGGAATCGAACCAGGGACCCCTCGCTTCCGAGCGCGCGGCGTTAGCCCACTACGCCACGAAGCGGACATGAACACACGCACCACGATGGCAATAAATACCCAACATTAACAAAAGGCCGCGTTTCTAGCGCGTTTCTAACGCGTTTGTACTAGCGCGTTACGGCCCGTGTAAGAAGCTGGTGTAAGACGCTGTGGCCTCTCCGCCTTACCTTCAACGCGTTTCGAACGCGCTGCCCAAGGCGGTGGCAAGTCAAGTTCAAGTCGAGGAAAGTTTATGAATACGGGGGGTATACTCTCTCAGCAGTCATGTGATGGCGTCGGCAAACGCGGTGCACGTTCCGGCATGTGTAAATGGCTGCGTAAGACGCTGTGGCCGCTCCCCCTTACTAGAGAGTACTGCACGTTTCTAACGCGTTTGTGCTAGCGTCCCCTTAAGCGGGAGATCCGATGATTCCCTCCGGAGCTTCGCCCACTCATCATCATTCACCCCGTGGATATGCTGTGATTTTTTTATCGGTATCGCATCTGCACATCTTTATAACCAATAACCGTTAACTCGTCGAAGGTCGAAGACGTAAATGTATGGCGCCGGGAACATGCCCCAAGTTGCCTAATTCAGTCACATTTAATATGCCTTGTGTATGTTTGAAATATGCACTATTTCTTTTTTTTTTTGCGCTTCAATGCTTGGTACATAAGGTTTGCGACCCCCTGTGTGTGGAAGTTTTTCTTTTTTGCTGTTGTATTTTGGTTTACACGTCACGCCTCCTTTACCGTAGCCAGCCACTCGCGCACGGCGGCTAGTTTCCCTTGCGTTGCGCGTGCTCTTCGCGTTCGTTGCAATTATTTGACGATATCTATGCGCAATATTGCGTTTTTTGTCCACAAAACTGTGTTGTGCTGACAGGATTAAGCTGGTGTAAAAATAACTGCGATGTGAAAATAAGGTTTAGTTAGTGCTGTAGAGAAAAATGTAACGTAACTTAAATTGTCTGTGTCAATCTTGCGTAGTACACACAAGAAGCCAAATGATGCACAAAATACATTTACTTAGTAATGTCTAGTACAGTGAATCATGAAAGAGATATGTACATGAAACATTATATGTACTGTGTGGCGCCTGAAGGTTATGTTGAAGGACGAGATAAAAAAAATTTCGCACGGTAGGCTCGACACACACAATTCGGGATAGGGAGAGTTTTTTTTTAATTTATTCATTACATGGGGGGGGGGGGGGGTTCAATTGAGTACATCAACCTTATTACACACAATATAAATCGAAAACAAGAAAACGCAACCGCGGGTAATATTAATCCAGATATCCAGCCAGAATACATCAGCTACCATCGAATACGTCGCATCAGCTAAACACATCGATGGCGAGTACAGAACATTTTATAAATAACCATTAGAACACTGATAACTACATTGCAAAAATAAACAACACTGCATGCAAATCGCGTACAAAAACCGTAAATGAAACTAGATAGTCAAATACAGATTAGCAATGTTTTTCACTTCGAAAATATAGTCCATGATGATGTATGGCTGTTGACTTTAACAGACGGCGCCCATCCTGTCGATTTCCCTCGTACTGGTCCTCTTCAAAGTGTTTCTGAAGTACAAGTAAAACAACAAAAGTGATTATTGATATGAAAAGTTGCCTTGTAAATACAGACAACCCATTACAGTGCTTAAACATAAATTTTCGAAGAAGTAAGGCTGTATTATCTCGCTTCACACGTTTCGAAGAAATGCACATGCTACAACAGACACCATGCCAGAAATCGCCGAAACATTTTGGTCCCATGATGCCCCTTAACTCTACTACACCTAAACATACCGTGCACTGTTATTTAAAGACCGTCACAGTACCCAATACGATCGGGGATGAGCGCGAATGACCATCGGCTTACGAGCACCACGCTACAAATATATTCGTCTAGAAAATCAGCTATATAACGTAACAACCTCTGATCCGAAATCAGGGAAAATCACAACGCTTCGCTTGCCACGTACACAACAGCCGCTCTCCCCAGAAGAAGCACTGCGTTCTTTAGTCCCAAATAACCAGTAGCGAAAAAAGAAACTGAGAAAAAAAAAGAAACAAGAGACACACGATGTGTGCTTCCCGTGAAAAAGTAAAATAGGTGGTTTACATGACGATTTGTAGCTAATGTAAGGCTATTTCGCGGCGAAGCATTTTCGACAGTCCTTAAAATAAGGGTACTACTCGCATAGACTGCGCCGATCAAAACGCCAAAAGCCTATGCGACGCGCGCTCGCAAACCATTGGCTACTCAGACAGCATCGGTGCAGTGCTTAGTTCGTGAGCGAACGTAGGTACGTGAGCGAGGATCGGAGAATACTTTCTTATTTAAATGAAAAACACGGTGCGATAGTCTAAACTTTCTTGGCACTTACCTCGCAAATGTAGGAGCTATCCGTTGCCTTCCAGTGATACCGCTATACTTGGGCTTCCCATCTCCATCGCTCTGGGTCCCGGGGGAAGCGTAAACAACGAAGCCCCTTACGCGTCGATTCGGTGCACTTCGGAACACAACAGCCCGTCATGTCGACTCGATGCACTTGACAAGCTTGTCGTTCATGCGGCTGAACACTGTCCAGCAAGTAGAAGCGTCAGCGAAGCATCCGCGCGCACTGTGTCTCGAACTAAGCACCGGCACCAAGCAATCGCAACCGCTCGCTGTGATTCAAGATGGCGTCGCAGCGAGAAAGCGGGGGCGCGGGGTTGGTCAAAGCATGGCACCACCCTGAACGGCGGCGCTGGCATCGAGGCACCCTACCCGACCCGCGGGAGTTGGAAGGCGTGACGTCACGACTCACTCGTCGGATAACCAGCCAGCCGGCCACGGTCATTCGAAGCGCGCCGACGCCGCCATCGCGGGCATGGATTCGAGTTCTGATGCCTCTACCAGCGATGAGAACATGTCTGAAGACGAGGACCATTCCAACTTGGCAATAAATATTACCGCTTACGGTTACGAGCCTTCCGCGTCAAGCGACGAAGAAGAGCAGGCGGCCGTGGACGTGCCGGTAAGGTTTTCGCGAACCGTAGCGCGAAGATTTCGCTTTGCACCAGACACTTGTGCAACAATTGTTTGTCATTTCCTCTGTAAACTTGCTTTTTCAAGAGTCCCGCAGGCGAGGCGAGCCACGCAGGCGAGGCAGTGTTGAAGTACCCCGCAGGCGAGGCAGCTGCGGGTTACTTCAACACTACGTGCAACGGCGGCCGCATTTCGATGGGGGCGAAGTGAGAAAACACCCGT
Source organism: Dermacentor silvarum (assembly GCF_013339745.2). Classification (NCBI taxonomy): domain Eukaryota; kingdom Metazoa; phylum Arthropoda; class Arachnida; order Ixodida; family Ixodidae; genus Dermacentor; species Dermacentor silvarum. Next base: position 13,863,862 of record NC_051164.1, on the reverse strand, counting down.
ATACTTAGATTTAAGTGCACGTTAAAGAAGCCCAGGTGGTCCAAATTTCCGGAGTCCCCCACTCTGGTGTGCCTCATAATCAGATCGTGGTCTTGGCACGTAAAACCCCATAATTTAAATTTTTTTTTCAGCACTGCGTGGATCACTATTCATAGTAGTTTATGCCGACTGATGGCAGCACCTGTCTGTCGTTCTGCCCACTTTTTTTTTCTGTGGAGAAGCAGAGCTGTGTGTATGCCTGAGCTCGTGAGTCGCGCTCGCTAGTCTTGTATTGTTTTACTATGCTTTGCCAACATTATCAAAGACATTGCTGCCTTCGTGCCCAGCCTCGGGCATCTCGCCCCAGCCTCGCCCTCACGCTGCTCAAGAAGGCTGCACGTGAACGAAAACAGTAACATCTTTTCGCTTCCTCTTTTCCAACGCGCCGCTGATCATTTTTGCCTTGTGTTCTCGGGAGAAGACCGATGGCACAGCGTCAGGCCTTAAGCATTGCCTTTTGAGTGGCATGCCGAGGCTTTTCAGCACAGCAGGGTTAACTGGGATTCATAGCGCTAAAACGACACAAGGACGAGGAAGAACGCTCTCGTGAGGAAGACCGAGGAGGTAGCACTCGTCCCGTGTTCTTCCTCGTCCTTGTGTCGTTTTAGCGCTATGAATCCCAGTTAAAATTACAATGACCTACCAACACGCCCAAACTTCTTCTCTGCTAAAGCTCATAATCATCGTTGACGAAGTGATCCGCGCAAATTAAGTCATTTTTAGAGGTCTCCAGGCTGTGCGGGATGACTAACAGGCAGGTATCCAAAGTTTACGCGCCTTCTCGTCTCTGGGAAACGTGTGCGACGGCGTGTCACGACCGACGATGCTGGTATAACAGCAATGTCTGAGCATTTCCTTCTGCCGCGACGAACACGTCAATACCGAGCGACGACCGCGGGAAGGCGCATGTAAGACGCACCACCTGCGTGGAGCACCGACGGGGATAATGTTTCGGACGGACCACGTGCGAAGATCGCCGAAAGGGGTTAAACAAACGCTGCAAGGCACCGACACCCCCGGAAACACTGCGACGGCTGTGGCCGACCTTGGTCGCGCGCGCGCGCCGGTGGGGGTCATGACGTGAAATTTGAGCTTTTGCTGGCGGCCGCTTGGAGGCAAGGTGCAACAGAAAATCGCAAAAAAAAAGATGTTTCTCGTTCTTTTTTTAAAGCAGCTTGTTCTATTTGTCATTTTCAACAGTTCAACTATTGTTCCGACGCAAAAAACCACCCGCCAACTTTTGTTTCCGTATCCCTTTAAGGATGGCCAGGCAATTCGTCGATCTCAAAGATCGTCCCTGGGCGGCTCTCCGCAAACTCAGGAGGCTCGACCTCGCTCAAGGGAGCGGGATTGAACTTTTACATCTTCTAGTGCATATGAGTGACCTAGCATCATGTATCGATGACTGTTTTATTAATAGGTTGTTCGCGGATAGGCCTGCTCCATTCTACAAAGTGATTCACAATGCAAATGAAAAAGAAACTCTCAAAAAATTTCAGCGCAATTTTTGACTAGTGCGAGACTTGCGTAATCAAGTAAAAACTGTCTTCCTGTGCATCACAAACAACCTACACCCTCTAGCATATCGATACACTATAATGCGCAATTACCGAAACAGACTCTTTTAAGTATTTAGGTGTCACAATCAACAACCTGTCATTGTACTGGTCGCAACTCATCAATATTGCCTGTGCGCCTGCTCGGCGCAAACTGGGCCTGTTGAGACGCAAGCTTGAAGTGTCGCCTTGACCAGTGAAGCTACTAGCGTTCAATACCCTGGTCAATGCGAGGTCCAAATATGGACCTGTTCACGAAATAGTGCAGTAACAAACGGGAGCACTTCCGAAGACTGCTCGCCCGCTTTATATTTATTTTCGATAGAAGTCATGATTTCTTATCTCATATAGTAAATAAAAATGTTTTCCCACCTTTCAAGCTCAAACAAATGTAACACGCCTCAAATCTATTTTGTAAATCTAGAAACGTGAGTCACAGCTTGATGCCTCGCCGTATCTCCAGCCAGTATCAGTTGCTGACATCATATCCCCCAGAAGATAACTCTGATTTTTGCACGCATAAGTTGGTAGAATTTTTTTAACAACACGAAAGTGTTTTATGCCGGGGTCCACCAAGACTTCACTGACGTATTTCCGTCACGGAAATACGTCATAGAACATAATACAAAGAAAGAAACCAGAAGAAAAAGTTCCACAAACATGCAAAATTTGGGAATCGAACCCACGACCTCTCGGTCCGCGACGATAGATCGCCGAGCGTTTAACCCATTGCGCCACAAACGCATTTGCAGAGAGCTACACAGACGCGCCTTATATATCTAACACTCCTCCGTGTACCCGCGCTCTTGTTCGGGGCGGTGCCGCCGCCTACGAGCAGAAAAGAGAAGTACTGCATTATGACACTAACACGCACCGACAGTGAACGCTTCGGTGGTCTCACCACTACGACGCCTCGATGCCAGCATTCGAAGGGACGCTGGCATCAAGAAGCACTACCAACGCCACCTAGGTGGCGTTGCTAGGTGGCGTTGGTAGTGGCGTTCACCGTACTCAGCACAGCGGAGCATGGCCTCCGCAATTAGCTCTGAAAATGTTTCTGAAGTTGATCGCGGAGGCTGCAATTACGACGCGCTGTACGCGCTGATTTGACTCGGTGACGATTCAGTTACGTGCTTTGTCTTGCGCGTTGTATTAGTGTGTCAGTTACGTGCTTCGTCTTTCGCGTTGTGCTAGCGTGTGCAGCGTAGTGCAGCTTCCATATGCACGACGGTTGCTCATGGTCATCGACGTTGGTAGTCGTGATGGAGGAGACGTGCCACCAGGCGTCAGCGTGGGTGCATCAACGCCTAAGGGCGCTTTAGCCACAAAACACCAATAGACATTATATATCAATGTGCAATAAACATTACACTACTTCTGTGAAGACACGTTTCACTTTCGTGTTCTATACCGATTCCTATATAAGAGGGATCAACCACATTTTTTAACACGAAAGTGTTTTATGCCGGGGTCCACCAAGACTTCACTGACGTATTTCCGTCACGGAAATACGTCATAGAACATAATACAAAGAAAGAAACCAGAAGAAAAAGTTCCACAAACATGCAAAATTTGGGAATCGAACCCACGACCTCTCGGTCCGCGACGATAGATCGCCGAGCGTTTAACCCATTGCGCCACAAACGCATTTGCAGAGAGCTACACAGACGCGCCTTATATATCTAACACTCCTCCGTGTACCCGCGCTCTTGTTCGGGGCGGTGCCGCCGCCTACGAGCAGAAAAGAGAAGTACTGCATTATGACACTAACACGCACCGACAGTGAACGCTTCGGTGGTCTCACCACTACGACGCCTCGATGCCAGCATTCGAAGGGACGCTGGCATCAAGAAGCACTACCAACGCCACCTAGGTGGCGTTGCTAGGTGGCGTTGGTAGTGGCGTTCACCGTACTCAGCACAGCGGAGCATGGCCTCCGCAATTAGCTCTGAAAATGTTTCTGAAGTTGATCGCGGAGGCTGCAATTACGACGCGCTGTACGCGCTGATTTGACTCGGTGACGATTCAGTTACGTGCTTTGTCTTGCGCGTTGTATTAGTGTGTCAGTTACGTGCTTCGTCTTTCGCGTTGTGCTAGCGTGTGCAGCGTAGTGCAGCTTCCATATGCACGACGGTTGCTCATGGTCATCGACGTTGGTAGTCGTGATGGAGGAGACGTGCCACCAGGCGTCAGCGTGGGTGCATCAACGCCTAAGGGCGCTTTAGCCACAAAACACCAATAGACATTATATATCAATGTGCAATAAACATTACACTACTTCTGTGAAGACACGTTTCACTTTCGTGTTCTATACCGATTCCTATATAAGAGGGATCAACCACATTTTTTGTTGTTGATTTGACGCAGAACAATCACTGAATAGAACGCCCTGACTGGCAATGTATTCATGTCTGATAACTTACCATTTTGTAATGGAAAGATTGTGCTTGTAGCGAACATTTCTTTTTGTGCATGTGTAGATGCGTGTAAAGCGACGAATCATGCCCAGGCTCTCACTGTGTTAGGTTTTTTTTTTGGGTAGGGATTGATTATTTCAGAGTTCTCTTTTATGTGTATTTATTCCTAACATCTTCTTACCGCGAAAAAGTAATCGTTGCTTTTGATCCAATGCACACAGTTTATTGCATTCTACACTGTACTTCTTCACTGCACTATAGTCAGGATTTTTTTTTCTTTTCCTTCTTCGCCTTGGAATTGCAATGTCATGTATTAGGCATCAGAGCTGTTTAAACATTAACCCACTCCTGCCTGCGTTGGCCGGCAGTTTTCTTTAACCTAATAAAAATTAAAATAAAATAAACCTGCGCCTAATGCACGGTAAACGAGCGTTTGTAATTCCGTCCCCGTCGCAATGCGGCCATGGTGGCCAGGTTCGAACCCGCAACCTACATCTCTGCAGCGCAACACAATAGCCACGTGCCTGCCGTGGTGGGTACTACGATATGATTACAAGACATGCCGCAATATATAGATTAATATCCACCACCTGAGGTTCTTTAACATGTACCTAAATGTCAGCCCACGAATGCAGCATATATTTTATGTGAACAAAATAAAAAAAAAAAGCTGATCAAGGGGAGAAGACAACGCCCTGCCATTATTCACTGCCTTTCCTTATTCGATCCGTCATTGTGGCGACCATTACCGACCGACACCATTGTTCGATCGCATCCAACTGAAACGAAGCTAAATAACAGCTCCACGCGGAAGATAAAACAAGCAAGCAAGAGGTCGATAACGTTACAAAGCAGCTGCGGCGTCGCTGATACGCTGTAACCCAACGGCGATGGCTCTTTATGCCCCGTGTGCACCTGTACATTTTTTTAGCTAATGTTCACACCAAGAAAGCGTCAATATCTCCGCGTTCAGTTATCGTTATTGCCCGCCATACCGCCTACACTTCTTTCTGCGTCGTTTACATTTTGCTGCTACATTTTTCTATTGTTTCTCTGTGGACTAGTCTGTCAACGGCCAGGGTTACTCCTGTACAATGCTTGGCGAGGCAGTCTTAGATATTTTTCGTTTATTTCATATAGGTACGCAACAGTTTTCCAGTCACCATTTGGCACCTTTTTCCTTATGTTACGAGAACCCCTTTAGGAGCGCGCTTAGCAGTTTTTTTGTCTTTGTGCGCCTTTTTCTTACGGCCGACTGCATTGTGTAAGAAGCTTATGTCACCAGAGTCGTAGCGATTTGTGCTTCAGTGAATTGCGCAGGATAGAATCCGACGCAAGGCAACTTAGACATGGAAAGCATCGCTTTTCATGTCTATGCGATGCTTTCCATGTCGATGCTTTCCATGTCTGTGTCCATGTGAGTCAGTAATGGCATAACTTTCCAGCTTAGAAAAACCAGTTCCAAGCTTAATATTGTCAAAGGCTTTTTTAAATGCGAAGCATTTCTTGGCCAACATTTGCTACTTTGACAGTATCTATCTATCTATCTATCTATCTATCTATCTATCTATCTATCTATCTATCTATCTATCTATCTATCTATCTATCTATGTATCTATGTATCTATCTATCTATCTATCTATCTATCTATCTATCTATCTATTGTATTGCCGCCTACGTCTTTGTGCTCTGATGGTCGTACGAACATAAATGATAGGTCATGACATGACTATCGTGACATGCGTGTCATGTAGGTCATGAGACAGCCCCCTACGTCTTGGTGCTCTCATGGTCGTTTCGCTAACTCGGTGGGCTCCAAAATTGGCTTGATAAATGATAGGAGTGTATTACGAACACATGTAATAGGTCATCACATAATTATAATGACATGCGTGTCAAGCAGGTCATGACAATGACAAAGCGAAAAAGAATAACACTAAAAAACGGTAGATCCCACGCCCTGTGGGAATCGATGATATGCGAAGCAGTGTGCGGGGAACTTACCAAGTTAACGAAACGATCATGGGAGCGCCATGGGTTACTCCATGGTAGGCGGCTGGTAGGTGGCTTTTTCATGACCTACATGACGCGCATGTCATCACATTCATGTCATGCCCTATGATTTATGTCCAAACCCATTTCGGTGGTTTTTGAGTGTAAATCTTTTTTTGCTGAGTCATTGTAATTTTTGCTAAGTCATGCTTATGACTGTGAATTATGCAATCATCCTTTAGTGTTTTCTTCACTTAGTGCCCACGTCTGCACCCATTCCAGTGGTTTTTGCGTGTCGATCATTTTCGCTGAGTCGTTGTCGTTTTTGCTGAATCATGCTAATCATGACAGTGACTTCTACCATCATCGTTTAGTGTTTCCTTCACCCACGTCCGAACCCATTTCAGTGGTTCTTGAGAGTTCTTTTTTCGATGAATCATTGTCATTTTTGCTGAGTCATGCTCATGACTATGACTTCTACTACAATCCTTTAGTGTTTCCTTCACTTAGTGCCCATGTCCGAACCCATACCGTTGGTTGTTGAGTGTGAATCCTTTTTCGCTGTCACGGTCAGTTTTGCTGAGTCGTGCTCATGACAATGACTTCTACCATCGTCCGTAAATGTTTCCTTCACTTAGTACCTGGCTTTTTCTCCGCATGAGGGTCAAGAAGTGTCATAAGTATCTGAATGGATCGTGTGTAAGAGACACGGGTTAGGATACCTACTCGTTTGCAGAAACCGAAGTGTGAGGGCCTGAGCTTTGGTGAGCTGGCGATGTGGAAGGGAATAAGCTCTGCGTGCGAGTTAAATGGTTTAGTAATCTCGTTGTAGGTAGAGGGGGTGTCCCTATTCTCGGGGGAGTCCTCTCCAAGCTGTCCGGGTGTAGCGCAGTAGGTTAGGTCGCTCCGCATCCCCGTGAGCCGACTTGTTGACGTTGAGGGGAGCACCCTCTATCTGACCCTGATGTGCGGGAAACGAACAAATGAAGTGGTGTGTGATTTCAATACCCTCGAGGAGCTGGAGGGCCTGCTTAGAAATAACGCCTTTTTCAAATGCTTGAACTGCAGACCTCGAGTCGCTATAAATAGCGTCTCGCTTGTCATCAAGTATAAGGCTAGCGTGATTGACATCTGTTCGGCAATTTCTGAGTTCCTGGCCCGGACCGAGGCAACAATGGTAATTTGTTGCTTAGCATCGACGGTTACAGTTGTGAAGGCTTGGCTTCCTTTATAGCAGGCAGCATCTACAAAGCTAACCTGACGCTGATCACTGCACATTTGCTTAAAGACGGTGGCAGCTATCGCTTTCCTTCTACCGCGGTTATGATCGGGGTGCATGTTTCTAGAGATGGGTGCCACCGTAATGTTCTCGCGAAGAGAATGGGGAATGTTGGAAATGTCTTCTGCGATCCCATCGGGGCAATGACCGAGCTTCCTGCAGGATGGATCTACCCGCTTTCGTTGTAGTGAGACGAGCTAGTTGCTAGCGTTCCTCAGCTTCCGCTATCTCCTCTAGGGTGTTGTGAATGCCGTGCTGAGTGTGAGTAAAAATAGATATTCCAACAACCCGCTTGTTGTAAAAATTGGTGTATACACCAATTTTTGTGTCCGTGGGTTGTTGGAATACCTGTTAGTGTCCGTGGGTTGTTGGAATACCTATAATCGACGTAATTAACGTAATTTTTCTCAACGTAATCTGGGTCCGAGCTGTTCGTTCATTTTGAGTTTTTAAATTTAGTTTTCGTTTATTTTCTTGCCCTAATCACGTCATTTGTATCAGTTATGAGCCTAAACTAACATAAACGAAGCTTATTTTCCCTAACCTCTGCTTAAGTTTGTACGTTGAAAAATGTGGAGGCCATCTTTCAATGACTAGCATAAATTAGATACAAAGTCCGACAACAGTGATCACCGGTCATACCACTAGCTTTACTATAGCAGAGCAAGACCTACAGCCTATTTTAGTTTTATAAAATTATGGCTATGAGCATAAAAAATAAATGCATACGTGACCCACCATGGGGTCGCACTGGCTTTTGTGCTGGGCTGATATAAGTCCGAGGGTGCGCGCTCGAATCCCGGCCAAGGCGGCCTCCTGTCGATAGGGCCGAAATGCAAAAACGACCATGTGCGATTCATTGGGCACAGGCTAAAGAGCCCCAGGCTGTGAAAATTATTCCAGACACTCCACGATGGCGTTCCTCAAATTCATATATGATTTTGGTGCGAAATATCCAAAAATTTATTTGTAAAGCAGACGTACACAGTCAAGACCAACCCATTTCTTCGTCGGATAGATGCTTACGATTTTGTTAGCATGACAAGAGACTCATTATAGAGGGAGCAGCAGCAGGTGTGAGGACTTCAAGCAGCTACCTGTCGATGTTCAATCTTTCATATGCCTCTTCGTGTCCGTGGTGCAAGGGGGAAAGATTGCTCTGGCGGCCACATCAACTGCTCTGGCAGAGAGATGCAAGCGACGTATTGCACCTCCGCCAAAGCAGAAAGAGAGAAAGAAAGAAGCAATAAATAAACAAACAGAGAAAGAAAAAAAAAAAAGCTTCTCGAGCAAGGATGAGGACCCAGCCCTCGTCATACCGGCTTCGAAAATACCATAGCTAAAGAGTAGAAATCATAAGTGATAAAACAAACCAGCACCACTGACGAACGCGTTTAGTGTCGGTACTCGTCATTCCAGCTAAAGGCGTTGGGGTCACGTCCCGTACGCTAGATTGTCACATGCTCCCGCACGCCGCCAGAGGCGTCGGCGCAGGCCTCACGTGGAGACAGGTCCTTTGGTTGGGGCAGATGGCGGTTCCAGCGCCGCGTGACCACCTCGCCTTTGGTGGCCGTCATAAAAGAGAGTAAGGAGGAGCAAAGGTACCCCCCCCCCCCCTTCCTGCTGTCTGAAGGCCCAACTTTCTTCGGCAGTCACGAAATGGTTTGCAAGACATATCATATGAACAAAAAGAAAAGAAAAAAATGAAGTGAAAGAAGAAAAGCATATGCTTGCGGAAATGGTGATGACATGCTAAAAAGATACATGGGCAGGAATGACGGAAGCGAGGCACGTACGCAAGGATGCGTGCTCACAGTGAAAAAAAAAGAAAGAAAAGCTAACATCCCGGAAGTAGTCATTCAACGGGAACATTTACGTCGCCTTTATTGTTTCTGTGTCTAATTGTGTTGAGTCATACCTGGAAAGCGTATACATTGGATGATAATAAATACATTTTAGGGCAGTTGTAAGTACGCTGATTTTATAGATATGGTTGTGAAACTAGCCTGTTTTCGACTCATCTAGGCTAACCTTTCGTTGACATGCCAATTTATGCTTAAGTCAGCCTAGATAATTCTCAATAATTTCATATTTGCCACAAATTTTCGTATCTACCGAATTCGCGTTGAGCCCTGCGTTTTATACAATTCATACAAAACGAATTGAAGAACTAGAAATACTGAATATCGAGGCTCCGTGGCTAGTTAAATGTGAAAATAACTAATATTCGTGAATCAACAATCAATATTTCAAGATTTTTAGTGGCAACCTGATAATTTCTATGGCTTTCAACTCTTATTTATGACGAAGCATGATATTGCAACGAAGGAAAGTATTGTGGTAGCCAAAAATTTAGCGTCCACTGAGCTTTATTCCCTAGCCTCGCTACAGCAAACTTCCAAGAATGACTTCTCGTTCTAAACAGCCTTTATGCAATAAATTTATATACAATCACGTTAAATAGCGAAGAATTCACGCTAAATCTAAACCACTTGACATCATATTCAAAACAAGCAGACATGGTAGATTAGAGTCACCATATTATAAGACTTTGCGGGGTGGCATCTGACGAGTACAAGTTTTGGGTGAGCATAGGATGCGTCCTTCCTTTCGCTTTGCTGGTTTGTCGATCGTCATGCGTACATGCGCCTTGTAAGGTGACAGCTGCGTTGTGTGTAGCTGGCTAAAGTTGTGAGTTTGCGGTCATCCTGTTTCCTTCCTCGTCTTGACCTTGTGCTGTGCAGATCAATGCAGCTCAAAGCACTTCATACAATACCTCTTGGTGCAAATTGCTAAAATGAACAAGTGTAAGTTGTATTAAGATATCTGTCCATTTTACAATGAGATAGTTGAAGTTTTCTATCGCTCGCGACTACGTATATGTGCAAATTTTAGTACTACAAGTTTCGGAAATTTGTATAGACCCTTTTCTCTGAGTGGTTCGCTCTAGATGTACGAGATGGCGCTTTCGGAGGCGCGCCGCACGTTGCCTCAGCGACAGCGCACGAATACGAAACTATTACCACATCCACACTGCTACTGTGCGATCAGCTGTAGGAAATCCAACTGGATGTTCGTTAGCGGACTCTGCTCCATTCGTGCTGCAAAATGAGGAATAGTAGAGAGAATACGCGGGCATTAGTTTACTGCAAGAATCAACATCATGATCAGCCTATATTTATGTCCACTGCAGGACGAAGACTTCTCGATCCCTGTGATCTCCAATTACCCCTGCCTTCCACTAGCTGATTCCACCTTGCGCCTGCAAATTTCCTAACTTCATCACCCCCCCCCCCCCCTAGTTTTCTGCTGTCCTCGACTGCACTTCCCTTCTCTTGGTATCCCTTCTGTGAACCTAATGGTCCACCGGTTATCCATCCTACGCATTACATGGCCTGCCCAGCCCCATTTTTTCCGCCTAATGTCAACTATAATATCGGCTATCCCAGCTTGCTCTCTGATCCACACCGCTCTCTTCCTGTCTCTTAACGTTAGGCCTAACATGTTTCATTCCATCGCTCTTTGTGCGGTTTTTAACTTCTTCTCGAGCTTCTTTGTTAACCTCCAAGTTTCTGCCCGATATGTTAGCACCGGCAGAATGCAATGATTGTACACTTTTGTTTTCAACGACAGTGGTAAGCTCCCAGTCAGGATTTGGTAGTGCCTGCCGTATGCACTCCAACCCGATTTTATTCTTCTCTAAATTTCTTTCTTATGATCAGAATAGGGACTTGTATATCAAAGAATGGAATCATTTTTTGTGACCATGCAAGACCACGGACTGCTGCCACAAAACTACTGTCTGTGTGGCCGGGTCATCGCGATGCACAGCTTTCCTCGCCCTATTGCAAAACCCAGTATCCAGTGCCCAGTGCCATGCCTGATTATGGGCCCAGTGCCGCGCGCTGGATGCTGGGACGCTGGCAAGGCGCGGCATACTTGGAGGCGTGGGGCGCGGGGCACTGGTGCGAAATGCAGCTCTAGGGCGAGAAATACGTGGTGCCTGGCTGCCTTATATATTTTTTCAAATACAAAAAGGGACAGAGAGCGCTGCAATGCAATAAAAAAGAAGAAAAAAAGTAAACAACAAAAAGGGAGCCCCAAGAATTCGAACCTCCGACCTACAGATCCCTATACCATTATCTTACCACTACGCCACGCCGATATTTTTTTCCTTACATGGTATTTATTGCATCATGTATATGCGAGAGAAATACTACCTGCGGAAAACGTGCAAGCACCAGCCAACACATCTCATATTCATGGCCTATAAATAGCCTAAAAGCTCGTTAAGCACACCCTGCACGAACAAAGCTACAAGTAGCTTTGTTCTTAAACAGGTGGCAAGTAACTTTGATCCTAAAAAGGTGGCAACGACAAGCAACGTAACAAGAGATGGTACCAGTCCGGTTGAAACTCTGTCAAGTTATACATGTCCTTCAAGTGACCAATCATTTGAGCGTAGTGAAATTTCGCCGAAACAACAGGTTCAGCGTTTCTGTCTAAAATGCGCGTCTTCCATAAGCTGTGTAGTCCAATTAAGAAAAACATATCAAAAGGCACGTCTTCTCTGTGGGGTGCAATCAAGTATCGGATGGTATGGTGATTCAAAATGAAGTCTTTCTTGAGAGTTCTTTGGAGCACATCCCAAAACAATATTGCGTCTTTAGAACTTATGAAGCAAAATTAATGCTCTATAGTCTCAGGTACATCACAAAGGCGACGGTTCACAGTGGATACAAAAATTCCTTTTTTGTGCAGCCAAGTTTTGACAAGTAATGTTTCACTGTGTAATTTAAAGAAAAACGTTTTTGTACATGGGGATAAAGGCATCTTGCGGGCTCGTTTAAGTACGTCTTTCCCTGGCAAACTGGAGAATGTAGAACGGTAAAGCAGCAAGATCATCTGCGTAAGCCAATACTTTGAGTTCATTGCCCAAAATGTTAAAGCCATGAATGCCACTGCATTTTAGAATGCTTATTGGGGGAAAATCATTGATATCAAATCTTTTTATAGTTGTTTTCTGGACACTGTGTAGAGATTATCAGTAGAAAATCGAACAATGAGGAACTGCACAGCGAAATATACTTCATACATAAAACCCCACAAACAAGGTCTTTCAGAATATTGGGATGAAACTACAAGATTGGGTAATGCATTGAATAAGTTCACTTGAATAAATGATCGTAGTATCGGGTGTGAAGTATCTTGAAAAAAGAAGAAACGCCAAACACTCTGTCGCACATATAGATGCACTAGGCCAAGTCCGCCAGCACATACGGGTCTAAGGATATTATCTCGTCTCATAGGCTCAAAGGTGGAGGACCACACAAAAGTAGCAAATATTCTATGAAATCGTTGAATATAAGTCGGGGCACAATGAAGTATTTGCAGTACATAAAATATTTTTGTAGCCAGGAACAAGTTACAAGCCGCTGCCCTACCAAATATAGAAAGGCGGTGTGGCGTAAAGATATCCGCATGGCGTTGAAGTGCCGGTACACGTTCCCGCCAGAAATGGGCACTAAGCTTATATGCATCAAAAGGTACACCAAGGTATTTAGGTGGCACGGTTGTCCATTCTATACCAGCATATTGGGTCGGCCTACATCCCCATTAACCAAACCAATGACCTGAGCTTTTTGACCAATTTATCTGGGCACTAGAAGCCATACCAAATTTTTCAGTCAATGATAGCACCTTGTCAATGCTCGGTTCGTCTGAGCAGAAAAAAGCAAGATCATCTGCGTAAGCCAATACTTTGAGTTCATTGCCCAAAATGTTAAAGCCATGGATGTCACTGCATTTTAGAATGCTTATACATAATGGCTCTAAATAAAGGGCATATAGAAGAGGTGATAACGGACAACCCTGTTTTACAGAGGAAAGAATAGACACCGGCTCGGACAGATTTTCCTTAACAATTATATTGGTAGAACAGTTAGTGTAGCACATGCGGACACCGTTGTAAACAACGGATCCAACATTGGCGTTCTCTAAAAGTTTGAAAAGGAACGTGTGGTTCACTAAGTCAAATGCTTTTGCTAAATCTATCTGAAGCAATGCAAAATGATCACAGTGGGACGAGCAGTACTGAAGAGCTGTTCGGACTAGATGCAAGTTTGTTTGTATGGAACGGCCTTTTAATCCGCAAGTCTGGTGAGGTCCAATAACTAATGCCATTCAATGCATACTGGAGTCAATTAGATAAGACTTTTGCATAAATTTTGTAGTCTACATTCGTCAGTGTAGTGGGTCAATAGCATTCTAGAAACCGCAATTTTTCTTTCTCACTACTTTTAGGGATTAAGATAATATGACTTTTAGTAAAAGATCGTGGTGGGCAATCTTCATCAAAACTAGCAGTAAATATAGTAAGTAAAACAGGGCTTAATATAAATTTAAAGGCTTTATAAAATTCTCCAGAGATTCCATCAGGGCCTGGTGTTTTAGAAAGCGGTAACTGATCAATGGCAAGTTCTATTTCTTGTTGGGTAAATGGTCCACTAATAACAGAACCATCATCCTCTGAGAGAGGGTTCACTAGGGAGACGAAATGCGTCAGAACATCAGTATTTGGCGTATGAGCTGAGCTGAAAAGCGCTGTATAATGTCTTTGAAATTCTTTGATAATCTCTTACGTTTTTGTCACAAGCACGCCCTTAGAATATATATGTGAGATGTGTTTTGAATTTGCATGGCGACGTTCATCAAGTAACGCCTGGCGTGTTGTTTCTTCTGAGTGCAAGGCACGGGTTGTACGAGCGCGAATGCGAGCACCTCTATAGCGTTCAGCATCGTATTTTTGAAGGTGGCTTTTAACAAGAGTGATTTCATTTATATATGTGCCAGGTGTTTCTGATTCCAGCTCATGAAGGTTATAAAGGCTTTTCCAGAACATTTTTTCTTGGCACTTTTTTACATACGACCTTATCAGCTAATTTCCATTGCTATGTCTCGAATTTCCAGTTTAAACATTTCCCAGGCTGCAAATGAGTGTAAATTCTTAGAAAAGCAAGATGATAGCAATGAACGTACTCGAGATATGAATTCTTTATCGCTAATTAGGCTTACATTAAGCTTCCATAGTTTCCACTTTGGTTTGAAATTAGTGCGACCGTTATCACCAAACCGGGAAAACACCATGCAGTGATCAGAGAATAAAATAGGCTGCACTTCACATGAAATCCGGCAATTTAGGAGTGCTGAAGAAACATATATGCGATCCAGATGAGCATAGGAACGGCCTTGGAAATGTGTACAGGAGTACGAACTCCTAGCACAAGACCAGGTATATTGCAATGAGGCCACCAGTGATGCATGTTAGCACTTCAGCACTCCTATCCCGCCTGTTCACTGACTGAGCACGATCAGATGGATTGCATACACAATTGAAGTCTCCATGAGAACGACAGAACGATCGCAATATAGCACGTTACCCATAGTTTCAAAAAACTTAACTCAATTAGCTTCATCACTAAAAGCATAAACATTAAGTAAACGCCACAGCACACCATGCAACTGAAAATCGCAACTTATGAAGTGGCCTTGGCTGTCGACGTTATAAATGAGATCAGAAAAAGGAAGACTTCTCTTTAGAAACAAAAAATAACCCGCGGAAAGGCCAATAGAGTGTGGTACCCAAACAAAGTAATCTGTGAGGAAAGGCTGCAGGGCATTGCCGGTCATCTCATCGCTCTCAAACTTTGTCTCCTGAATGGCGACAAAGTTAAAGTGGCCATGAGATAGTAATCGGCGCAGCTGTACCTGTTTCTGTCTAGATCTCAGCCCTCGTACATTCAACGTTGCATAGCTCAGTTGCTGGGAAAGCGCCATAGTTACTGACAATTGTTTTAGGTATGTTGCATCGAGTTCGGTGACGCCCCTCGAGAGGTGACACCTGGGCTTCTGGACCTTGATCGTCGAGATCTTCCCATCTTCTTAGATGCTTTACGACGAGGTCCTTTCAAGGAAGAATCGCTGCCTTCCGTCGTCTCCCCTGACTTTGTCTCGCACATCGCACGACGCTTTGCCACTGCACCAGAACCAAACACACCTGCAGTAGGATGCTCGCTAGGCTGTGGCCCAGCGCCCTGCAGATCAAGCGTAGGCACGGCAGAGGCACTCACATCGCCACTTTCTTGCGGAGCAAGCGATCACATGGTAGAGGAACGCACATCACAACTTTCTTGTGGTGCGTGCGACGACACGATTGAGGCATCCACTACATCTTGCTGAGGACGGTGGGAGGACACTGCCTGCACAGCTTCAGACACGTCCTGATGCGGTGGTGCATGATCTTGAAGCGCGGTTGGTGTAACTCCGCTTACTTCCTGCTTAGGCAACGTTGATGTGCCTTCGGCCACATGTGATGTCGTTGACAAACCTCCTGCTGCGTCGAGGACTTCCGTCGCGTCCATGAGATGTCCTTGGACAACCTCATCAGGAGGACGCGTGCCATGCCGGAGCTTATCGGCATACGTCAAAGCGCATTCATCAGCTGAGTGCCCAAATCGGCGACAACTATCACAACGAGGCGTACGACATTGACGGGTATGTGTCCCAATTTATTACAGCGAAGACACAGTGGTGGCCTTCCGGGGATTAAAGCAAGACATTGTATGCCACATACTGTCACAAGATGTGGCACCTCGCTGACAGAGATACCATCATTCAATGACAGCACAACGTCCCGGTTCAAAGTCCGCATGTCTTCCATGTCTGCGACTCTCCAATTTTCAAGCTTTAATGACGTAACTTTTCCATAGAATGGAAGCGCTTCCCTTATATAGTCATCTTCTAAATGCTCAGGAAGCCATAGGAGCTTCATTTTCACGGCTTTTGTCTCGGGGTCTATCACCATGCAGCGCCGGTTTTTAACTTGGAGCTCCCCATAGTGCACAAGTGTTGTTTTTGCCACACTAGTTTTGCACGTCACCATCCAAACATGCGACATCTGAAACTGTCCGATACAGCTGATCTCTTTAAGGTCAATGGCGTTACGTAGAGTATCTCTGAAATCCTGGGCACAGTATGGACGTCCAGCAACGTCGGCATGAAGAAAGACGGAATTCGCAACAAGCTTACCCGTAGCTAGACGGGGAAGAACGGTCCGGTAACTGTTACTACTGGCTGACGCCTGAGTAGTACCTCGGCCTAAGGCGGATTGATCCTTTTCGGTGGAGAGCATCAGAAAACACAGCCGTTCGAAACGGCGTCTTCTTCTTCTTACGCCACGCCGATATATTTTTGAACATGGTATTTATTACAATGAATGAAATGTATGTACAGGAACTATTTACAATAATATGAGCACCAGGTGGACATAAGTAATCAAACGTCAACGAGCAGTCCATATGAAGATAACGTCACACACCAACACCATCCTTCACAGCAAAAACTTGTAAGGGGAAGTAAAACACGTAATCAAAAGTGGATACCAAGCCGGCTGACATTCTGCTTGGTCGTAAATGTCCTTTAAGTGCATGATAATCTGAACGAAATGCGATCTTGAGGAAATTGTTTTTTTTTCTGCCTTTCGGTCTTGCATACGAGATTTCCATAGGCTATGCAGGCCTATCAGTAAAAACATACCGAATGGAACATCATCATACGGAGCAACAAGTTATCGGATACTGTGAGAATTTAGATAAAAAAATGTTTGAAAATTTCTATGGATAACATCCCAAAATAAAATGGCATCTTTACAAACAATAAAACAGTGTTTAATGGTTTCAGGCACGTCACATAGGCGACAGTTAACTGACGAACCGAAAATATTCTTTTTATGCAGCCATGTTTTAACGGGCAATGTTTCAGTGTGTAATTTGTAAAGAAAGTTTTTGTACAAGGGGGAACTGGCATTTTGCGCACTCTCGCAAGCACATCATGTCCAGGTAATGTGATGTATACGGATCCATAAAACGGCGGAGGGAACATCATCGATAATAAATGTTTGTAAAGATGTTTTCGGTGACACAGTAAACAAATAATCTTCAGAAAAGCGCACAGTCAGAAAAGAAATAGAAAAATAAACCTCACGCATAAACCCCCATAAACAATGTCTAGAAATTAAATTTGAGCACACCACCAATTCTGGCAGGACATGAACCAGGTTAACCTGCATGAAAGCTTGTAATACCGGATGAGAGCTATCCCGAAAAAAGAAAAAGCGCGAGACTAACTGCCGCACATATAAATGCACCAACCCTAACCCTCCAGCACTCACTGGTCGAAAAATGTCGCGTTTCATAGGTTCAATACTGGAAGACCATATGAACGTTGAAACAAAATCCTATGAAAACGTTGAATGTAAAGCCTTGCGCAGTGAAAAACCTGAAAGGCAGAAAACTTTGGTTGCCAAAAACATGTTGCAGGCTTCTGCTCTTCCAAATATTGATAGACGGTGCGGGACAAAGGTATTTGTGTAGCCCTGGAGGGCTGGAACGCGCTCTCTCCAGTAGTGTGCACTGAACTTGTAGGCATGCAGTGGAACTCATATATTCTTAGGTGGCATACAGGGCCACTCAATTCCAGCCTAATGTGATGGTGTAATGACCCAGTATCAGCTGAGCTCTTAGTGCTATTCATCTGCGCACCAGAAACAGTATCCAAACTCTTCTACGATAGAAAGAGTTTTATCGATGCTGGGCTTGTCTTTGCAGAAGAATGCAATATCATCAGCGTATGCTAACACTTTTACCTCATCACCAAAAACATTAAAACCACGAACACTGCTGCAGTTCAAAATGCTCAAACAGAGTGGGCAAAGAGGAGTGGGGACATAGGGCATCCTTGTTTCACTGAAGAACGGATGTGGACGGGATTAGAGAGGCTACCATTGACAACAAAGCGGGTTGTACAATCACTATAACAAAGTCGAACGCCATTAAGCACTGTGGATCCTACATTGACATGTTCTAGAAGACAAAATAAAAGCGAATGCCGGACCCGATCAAATGCCTTTGCGAGGTCAACCTGGAGCATTGCAAGTTGATCATAAGAAGTCGAAGAGTACTCAACAACTGTGCGAGCGATGTGTATGTTGGATTGTATGGAACGGCCTTTGATACCACATGTTTGATATGGACCAATTAGAATTGAAATCGCTGCCTGCAACCGATTTTACAAAATTTTAGCAAAAATTTTGTAGTCAACGTTTGACAATGTAATCGGTCTATAACAATCAGCAAAACGTAATTTTTCTCTGTCAGTTCTTTTAGGTATTAACACTCTGTGGCTTTTTGTGAAAGACTGGTAAATCCTCTAGTTCAAAACTTGTTAAAAATATTTTCAGTAGACCAGGCGTAAGAATGCACTTAAAGGTTTTATAAAATTCACCCGAAATGCCATCGGGACCGGGAGTTTTTGACATGAGTAAGTGATCAATGGCAACCTCTACCTCCTGTTTAGTAAAGGGACCGC
>NC_051164.1:13796122-13845055 GCF_013339745.2 Dermacentor silvarum | reverse complement strand
GTTCCAGGATGGTAGAGTGGAACGTTACCCAGCACGGCTCCACCACTTATAAAGGGGATTTATTGGGGTTGGTAGCGACAGCGGGTCGTAGGATGCACCGAGCACAGTCCTCTCGCTCGAGCTTCTGCTGCGCGCTTGATGCTGCCGATGCTGCTGACTCTGCGTCATCGTTCGTCATCTTCCTTACAATACTAATAATAGCGCGTGTATCTCATCGTGTGGCTCTACAAAAGTGTCGTTCCCATCATCGCTGTTTGAATGAATGAACGCCCCGACAAACTATACTGGTTGCAGTTCGAGAATAAGCAACTGCTGTTCTTTGTCGTCATTCAGCTGGTCCATGTATTCCTAATATTATCTTGTCTGGCGTACGTAGTTTTACGTAACAGTAAACGTGGGTATTGACGCTTCACAACAGTCTTTACGGCCATATTTATTATCTATTTAGCTTGTGATACATAGCGTGTGCCACCACCATCAATGTATATATGTTGATTGCATTGCTTTTCTTGTGTCCAATCATGCTTCACGACTGCACTATCACTCCAACGAAGGCCTGGCTCAAGGTAAAACAATGTTCATTTCTAAATGTCAAGGTCACGGGGAGTTTAGTTTTAGTGTCGTATAGTGAATTAAATCATGTAAGCGTCAATTTATTCTCAACGGTACCGCAGGATTTTAGTGCTCACCAGGGTCTCTCGAAAACGTCGAAATTGATGCCTCGCAAATAGTTTGAGTATGTCAGTTAAGAACCTGATGCGAAATTATGATTGGAAGTTACATTTAGTGGGCGTTCTCAAACTCATGTTGGTTTCGCAGTAAATTGATGAACAATTTATTTGAGATAAAGAAAAAAAGGCAGTGGGGAGCAGTCTGCAACAATATGTTTTCTTTTTTGAATGATGATTTGAGTACATGCCAAAGCAAAGAAGGCACAAATTGTTTTGCCTCTTGTGTAAAAATTCAGCTCAATGAGACCGGTATTACAGTTATTCGTGGACAGTCCTGGAAACAAGCGGCAATGAACATCAGAATGTGTTCAACCATGCTTAACTCTCTAACGCTACACTTACTTTATTTAACGTAACAAGACTGTTTCTGTATTTCCATTAAGAGCAGAATCTTTAGCCAGTTGGTAATGCATATTTGGCTGCTGTGAAGCGCGGCATACGGGACAAAGGAAGGCGAAACAGTCGGGTCAAGCGCTCTACACATAGCGATGTTTTTTTTTTTTCAGCTATCACAGGGACAGGTCACAGCAAGACTAATTTGCGTGTAAAAAGTCAATCCTTCGTTCTAAATTTTGCACTTGAAAAGGTGTTACCTTTTACGAGCCCCAAGCAAAATAACACACATGAAACCTGCATACGAGCATTCTCACAAGCGTACACATGGTATACTGCGTGTACACGCCCACAACGGTGGCTTAGTACCTCTGGAGTTCTGCTGCTGAACTAAATTCGCGGCTGCTGGCGACCGCATATCGATGGAGGGAATCCTAGGGGGTCAAAGGTAATCCGGAGCCCTTCACTGCGTGATTCTGTTGCACATTTATAGACGCACCTAGTGACGGGAACGAGTTTACGCAAACGAAGGACATACATGGAGCGGAGATGACCCAGCGCATAGCCGACAAATAGGCGTCCTCCTTGTGCACTCGCATTCAATGTGTAGGGTTTCTTCCACGTGTGCCGCCGGCGTCCTACATCTACCACAGCCCGAGTGCTGCTTTAGAACGCTGAACGCCATAGATTAATTAAGAACATGTGTTTACAATGCCTGTAAGCACAACTACCAATATAAGTGATCTCTTCGTTGAAGACGTGACATAAAAGAACACTGGATCCGTATGCACTATTCACAATGACTTATGTGTGCCACTTTTTTTTTTTTTGGCTCTCACTATGTGAGAGCACAAGAACTATCTGAGAAAGCCAGCTCAGCGACCTATATTTAGTAACACAAGTGCAAATAATCATCACCATAATTGGCCTACATGCTCCTAGTGCAAGACGAGTCAGTGATCTCTAGTTGCGCCCAATTGCGTTATTCGACTTTTTAGCCCAGTAAATTACGTAGTCCTATCACTCCACCGATTCCTCTGTCGCCGTTGATTACATTTTTTCTGCTATCGACATCCATTCTGATACTCTAATAAACAACCTTCATACAACGAAAAGACGCAACGCACCAAGGAAAAGACGGGCGAAAGGAAAGAGCGTATTTCCTTTCGCCTGTCTTTTCCTTGGTTTGTTGCGTCCTTTCGTTGTATCAACTAGCCCAACAACAAGCTTTATTATAATAAACACCCGTTAAGTGCTCTCCACACTCTACATGAGTTTCCCAAATCCACTTCTTTGAAAACTCAATCGTAATATGAGCTTCTGGGGCTTTTTTATTTTTTGGCGATCCTTATATATAAAACGCCAATAATGTTACAGAAACGCGGCAAATGCCAACTAAGTTTACTGAACCATAGTTCAACAGTGGGCGAGATGATGTAGGTACTGCGTGATATCTTGATGCAGTAATTGTCATGCACCATGATCGGCTTGCTTTGTGCAGAATTGGAATGGTGTCGCATTTATACTAGGTAATCCATCAAGCTGACGCCAAACGCCTGCCTGACACGCGTTAACTGCATCTACCAAACGCGCAGGGACGAAGAAAGATTTGGCCGTAATATTCAGACCACGCGTAGGCCCACAGTTATGCGAGCGAAGATTCCCAAATAACCCTGCACCGTCCTCAGAGTCAGAATCCGAGGCAACTGTAAATAGCCAGCTTCTCAGAAAAATCCTAAAAGAGCAAACAAAGACCAATAAGACGCTCAGCATACTCTCCGCCAACATGAAACAACTTGAAGTAACGGTAGGCAACGTTCAAGAAAGGCTATCTTCAATGCAGAAAGAGCTTGGACGATTACAAAAATGAATGTGTGAGGAGAAGCTGGCCGAGCACGAAGTTAACTACAAAGAAACGAGGGAGCTAATGAATGAGTTATCGAATAAGGTGGATGATCTTGAAAAGTGTAGTCGAAGAAACAATGATATTATTTATGGATTAAGCAAAGAAACAAAAGAGGACAATAAATCCTTGCAAGACAGAGTCAAATATGATATATTTAAGGCGGTGCTTGACATCGAAGTGAATTTAATCGAGCGCATTCACAAGGTTGGTTATAAACATGCTGGCAAATGCCAGCATGTTATGTTATACCAGTTATGCTGAGGCTCTTTGATTTTTCTGAAAAAGCTAGAATAATGTCATCATGCTCTAAGCTAAAAGGAACGCATATTTCAATATCGGAGGACTTTTCTAAAAAGATTCTTGACTTGCGCAGTACACTGTGACGTTCTGCAACTGTGGAAAAGGCCAATGGAGCAAAGGTATCACTTGTTTATGATAAATTGAAAGTAGATGACAAAGCTTATATCTGGGACCAGCTTTTAAACCGCCGAGTGGAAATCACACGATATGATGCACAGACGCCGCGTGGTTCCGATCACCTTGCGTCTGGCCGTGTGATCACACGAAGCCGTGATAAAAAATGACAATCTGCAAGCAAAGTTCTCCGAGTTGTTTCGCTCAATGCGTGCAGCGTTGTCACTAAATCCCGTTCCCTCGAAGATGTAATCCCCTCTTATCATCCACATGTCTTAGTAATTACTGAAACATGGTTACATGCTCATGTACAGGATTCGGAAGTCGTATACCTTCTATACTTATAAGCTAATCCGTAAAGATGGAGAGTCACGAGGCGGGGGAGTAGCTATCGCCATTAAAAATAATATTGTATTCACACTATCGGATGGCAATAATAACCATGAAAGTACATGGTGCAAACTTAAATTCTTCGGCGAAAGTATACTTCTAGGGGGCGTGTACCGACCCCCAAATGATTCACCGGAATATTTGGAAGCCATGCACGACTACCTTGCAGATAATACAAATTACCGGTCGAATAACAGGAGACTTTAATGTGCCGGGGATAAACGTGTAATTGTTCTCAAGATTGCAAAGATACTAAAAGTGCTCATGCATTGCTCACGATTACATTCAACTTCTGTTTACACCAACTAGTTTCCGACGATATCATCTTCACTCCTTGATTTAGCACTTGTTAGCAGATCACTACAAGTTTGTACGGTTAGTGTTGAAGACGGCATATCTGATCATAAGTTGCTTACTCTGTCATGTCCGGGTGCAGGGATACGTTCTTTTACTAAGCCTTCAGATACTTTCGTTAGAGATTACACACACGCCGATCATAACGCTGTTTTAAACTATTTGGAATCACGCTTTGTTAATTTCAGGCAAATCAGTGATGTTAATGAAATTTGGTCATACTTTAGAGAAATTCTTCTCTTTTGCGAGCAACAGTATGTCCCGTTAAAAAAGAAAAGCACTACGAGGGAATACCCGTGGCTCACGCGACAAATGATTCATTTAAAATGTAAATTTAAGCAACGACGCAAACGCTGTAATACAAGTGACCTTTCAAGCCTTATTTTTAACCTGCGGGAGCAAACCAGACCGGCAAAAGAACGTGTTTTTTTTCAATCACTTGAGTGAAAAACGCGCCGTTGTCGACGGGAGCGGACGCGCTTCACATCGACTCCTGCTATTATGTCAATTAGCGCAGCGTTAATTTACAGTTACCGCGATATAATTGGTACCAAAGTGTGCGCGAAGGTGCGGGGCATCGACCGGCCGGTACCAGTTTTGACCAAGCGGTACGTGATTTTCTCGATTTACGAGGACTCTTCTCTGGTGCGGTGCGGACTTTTCGCTAAGCGTAACGTAGGCCTACCACGCGTACGCCCACCGGTCGTGACGGGCCCGGCCGCTAGGCCTAACCCGGCGACGAGTACGACCAAGATGGCGTCCGAAATGGAAGTGGTCACGTCGATGGAAGACAACATGGCGTCAACGCTGAGAATCGGCAGTTTCGGCGGGCGCACGTGCATCGAAGTTCACGGAGAGGACATTACACCGGAAGAAGTCGAAGGCTGGTCGGCCTCCGGCAAGCGCATCAAGCAGATCACGGCCGGCAAGGAAAACGGTGAGTCCGCCACCATTACTCGCCAGTCTAGACCCAAGACCATGGCCAGCTTTGCTAAGAGAGTTGCAGCTTCGGTAACGAAAGCGGCGAGGATGCCGATAGATATGCCGAAAGAAGACACCAAGGTAGTCTGAGACCACGTGGCGGTCTCAACGTCGCGAGAACGGAGGCTTCAATTATCATGTTGGTCGTCAGGACGGCGGCTCGAGTAACGAAGGAAGAAGCCAAAGCAGACACCATCTGCACAAACGCGCAGCAAAACATCATCGGAGGTCAGCACCCCGGACGAGAGGCGCGCCACGCTGTACTCTAAGGTCAAAGCCCTTAACATAGGAAGTAAGACATACGAAATCAACGCCTACCGAACGGCGCCGGACGGCACGGTCAAGGGAGTCATCCGAGGTATAGCCGTGGACGATACCCCTGAGGAGATAGCCGAAAACATCGTGAACCCCTACAACCCCCTAGCGGTGGAGGCGCACAGAATCGGCAATACAACCACGCTGATAGTATTTTCGCTGGACAGAAAGTACCGAACTACGTCAAGTATGGCTCGACATTGGTCAAGTGCGGGCTTTACCGCAAGCACTTTGACGTGTGCAAGCAATGCTGCAGGGTCGGCCATAGAAGAGACGTATGCCCGAATACCAACGCCAAAGTGTGCTTCGGCTGCGGAATCGCAAACCCCAGAGAGGGTCACGAACGCGAATGCAAGCCCAAGTGCAAGCTATGTGGGGGACAGCACCCAACGGGCGAGAGGGAATGCAAAAACAAGTACAAGATGCCGTACGTGGTCAAGAAGCGGCAATGGGAACGCAAGATGGAAGCCATGCAGCAACAACCGGACCCGGAAAGCTCTCCGCCGCGACGAGCGTCGCCTGCCGAGAGACCCCGCGGGGAATCAAAGCAGCGCGACAGCAGCCGCAAAAGGGACGACAGCAAAATAGTCAGGAGCGCCAGTCGCCGCAAACCGTCGCAATCGAGGGAGAGAGGCTCCTGGGCCGACGCAGTCAAGGCAAACATGGCAGAGAAGAGACAACCACCGGCGCAAAACGCCGCGAAGAAGGTCCAAGAAGCGAACGGGGTGGAGAAATCCTTGAGAGACGAGAACGAGAAGCTAAAGCGGAGAATCGCCGAACAGGACGCAACCATCAAGGAAATCAACGAGAAGCCAACGACATTAATTGCGATGCAGCAACAGCAGCAACAGCAGCAACAGCAGCCGACGCCCGCACAACAGAGGAAACAAGAGATGACCGAAGACGAACCAGAGGTCGAGGTGGACCCGAGAGCCACGATAGCGGCAGGACCGGCTCCCAAGAGGAGAGCCATAGAGGGCGCCAAAGAACGAAAGATAACGGAGAGAATCGAAAAACAGGGCGACAGACTCGACCATCTTGAGGTGACCAGCAAGGTAACCAACGAACGCCTCACCGCGCTCGAGCAAACGGTTCAGCAGATGACAACCAACATTCAGAGCACGATCCAGAACATGATAGCGCAGATGCAAACACAGCTGCAGGCGCACATACAGGCACAAATGCAAAGTATGGAAGCACAGACCATCGCCAAACTGCAACAATCATGGCCGGGACAGCACGCATAGCAGTAACCACACCGCCAGTGAGAGACCTCTTGGTCTGGCACTGGAATTGCAACGGCTTTACCGGCAAGAGAGCGGTGCTGCTGCAACACTTGCAGCAACAAACGAGGAAACCAGAAGTAATAATGATACAAGAAACACACAGCGAGGAGACACCGAGACTCCCGGGCTACCGGTCGCACGACAGCCCGCCGAGCGAAGGGCAAGGGCAGAGGGGTCTGCACCTTCGTTAGGAAAGGGATCACCTTCATGGAACACGAACTGATCGGCAGAAGCGCCATCGAACACTGCACGGTGGAAGTAATTACGGGCAAGAAGAGGAAGGAGAGCACTTTCCTGGTGAACGTCTACAGCAATCCGTCTCACGGACAACAGAAGTTCAAGGCACTACTTCACAAGGCGAGTAGAGTCGCGGGGAGCAATACGCTCCTAGTGTGCGGAGACTTTAACGCTCCGAACCAAGGCTGGGACTACCAAAGAACGACGGTCAAGGGAAGAGAGCTGATGCAAGATGCCACCGACGTGGAACTGAACCTAATCACTGATCCGGTCTTTCCCACCAGGATCGGTACATCGGTTACGAGAAACACCACTCCTGACCTTACCTTCGTCAAAACCGAAGGAAGAACAAGAGAAGCGGAAGGGAGAAACACGGGAAAAGAGCTGGGCAGCGATCACTACATTGTGGAGGTCGTCGTACCGCTCGAAGGCCAAGGCAACACCGGCATAAGGAAGCATCGCATTACGGATTGGGACGATTTCGAACGGCACTACCCGCGGTGCAACTGGACATTATGCACATCGAACAATGGGCGGCTAACGTCGTTGAGACGACGGAAAGAGCCACCAAAGAGCTGGAAACGGACGAACGGATAGACAAGATGGACAGTCGGCTCGCCCACCTGATAGTAGCCAAGCAGTCCATAAAGGCGAGGTGGCAGAAGCAACGAACGAACCGAAGTCTAAGGAAGAAGATCGCCGAGCTCAACAGGCAGATCGAGGCTCACTGCAAGGTGCTATGCACCCAACAATGGAACGAGGCCTGCAATGAAGCCGACGGACAGTTACACAAGGGCAAGACGTGGAACATGCTGCGGCACCTCCTCGACGAAACAAAGACCAAGGGCCACCAACACAACAACCTGGCCTAGATCCTACACAAGGCAATCTGCGAACACAGAGAGGACGGGATCAAGCGGAACTTGGACGCCAAGTACCTACCGACCACCCCCACGGAAAGACACCCGGATTACCAAGGCAACGAGAACGAGACGCTAGATCGAGACATCGAGGCATGGGAAGTAAGAGCTGCTCTGCAGGATCTCAATGGCAGGTCCGCCGCGGGTCCCCACCGAGTGACCAACAGAGCGCTCAAGAACCTCAACGAAGCGGCCATCGAAACGCTCACGAAATTCTACAAGTGCTGGCAAGATGGAAGGCTACCCAAACAATGGAAAGCAGCCAAGACGATCCTCATTCCCAAGCCTGGCAGACCACCAAACATAGAGAACCTCAGGCCGATCTCGCTCACTTCGTGCGTGGGGAAGGTCCTCGAGCACGTTCTCATGAACAGGTGGCAGCGTTACCTGGAAAAATCGGAGCTCTACCCAAATTCCATCATAGTGTTTGGGACAAGCTCGGGACGCAAGACGCCATGATCTTACTGAAGAACGAGATCATCGACGATATGACGGCCACCAAGGACAACAGAGCCATACTTGGGCTGTACCTGCAGAGCGCCTTCGATAAAGTGAGGCACTCGGCTATCCTGGCCCAAGTATCCAGGCTAAACATGGGCAGAAACACATACGAGTACATCAAACACTTCCTGACGGAACGGACCACCGAAATCTGCGCGGGAGACCTGCAGTTCGAAGAGAAGAAGCTGCGCAGCGTCGGAACCCCGCAGGGCTCGGTGATCTCGCCGTTACTCTTCAACCTCGTGATGATCGGGGTGGGCAACCGGCTAGAAAGAGTAACGGGAGTCCGGCACACCATCTACGCCGACGACGTTACGCTATGGGTACCGGGAGGAAGCGACGGACACATCGAGACAACGTTGCAAGAAGCGGACAACGCCATCGAGGAGCAGCTGGACGGGTTTGGACTCGTCTGCTCTCCGGCCAAGTCAGAGCTGCTGGTGATTCCACCGAAAGGAGCGGGCAGGAAAAGAAAGAATATGGAATTCAAGTACGAGCATCCCAAGATCACGATCAAGACGGCGGGAGGACAAGTAATACCGGAGGTTGAGAAGATCCGAGTGCTCGGGCTGCTCATCGAGCGAAATCGAGTCAACGGTGAAACGGTGAACAAGCTCGCGGGCAAAGCGGCCGCGGCAATGAGACTTATCAAGAGGGTGTCCAACAGAAGAGCGGGCATGAAGGAGGAGAGCCTGACTAGGCTCGTTCAATCCTTTGCAGTTAGCCACATAACGTACGTCGCCGCCTTCCACAACTGGAGGCCGAGTGAACGTAACAAGATAGACGCCACCATACGCAAGGCGTATAAGGCGGCACTCGGTCTCCTCGGGAGCACGAGCACCGAAAAATTCATGGCGCTGGGAGTCCACAACACGCTGGACGAAATAGCCGAGGCACATAGAACGGCGCAACTCGAACGTCTCTCTGAAACGAGAACCGGAAGACACGTACTGCGGGACCTTGGCCTCGAGCCGAGGGAAGGCAAGCAGCAGAACAACATACCGATACCGCATAGCATCAATAGAAAGCTCAGGGTCTGCCAGATCCCGAAGAACGTCAACCCCGAGCACAACAAGGAGCGGAGGTTGGCGAGAGCCAGGGCTCTCGTGGACCTCCACGCCAGAGAAGAAGGCGCCGTCTACGTGGACGCGGCGGAGTATCGAGGCAGCAGCGACGCATACGCGGCTGTGGTCGTCGGAGCATCGACGGGTGCAACGAAGACCGCAGCGAGCATCCGGACTCGAGAAGCGCACCAAGCGGAGGAGGTGGCTATCGCCTTGGCCGTCTCCGACCCCGGATGCACTACAGGGCTGTGTGACTCTAGAACGGCAGTGAAGAACTATGCCAAGGGTATGGTATGTAGTGAGGCCGCGCGCATACTGCGCAAGGTCGAAGACATCGGGCGCAAAAGTGCTTCTGTGATCAAGTGGTTTCCGGCCCACATGGGCAGTGACGTGTCGGAACGCGGGAACGCGAACCACAACGAGACGGCCAACGCGGCCGCGCGAGGACTAACCAACCGCGCGGCTGCAAACACGGCCGACTCGGAGTGTTGGTCGCGGTACAGTGCCAAGGACAAGATGACCACCTTCAACGAAATAGTGAAATGGTACGGACGGAACAGACAGACTATGCCCCCACCTCACCCGGGGCTTACCTGGAAGGAGGCAGTGTTATACAGACAATTACAGACAGGGTCCCTGCTCACCCCGGTGCTAGCTAAGCACGTGTGTCCGAGTGTGTACACGAGTGACGTGTGTAGACTGTGTGCGAAGGAGAGAGCTACCGCGGCTCACATCCTTTGGGACTGTGGTGTAAATCCGAGAGAAGCCAGTGAGAAGACGACGATCCCGCCGCAGCTAGAGGCTGCAACGAGGATCTACGATAAAGAGACACAACTCAAGGCCGTCCAGCAGGTCTCGGCAGCTCTAGGAAGGCAGCGACCTAGCGAAACCGAGGATAAGGGGGGCGGCACCCCCAGGAGGGGGGCGGCGGCCCTCTCGGACCCGCGGAAGTAGCCAGGGAGCAAGACCTCGAGGAGCATAACGCACGAGACTGACATAGTGGCCGCGTCGCGATGAAAGCTCGTCCTCCCTGCGTGCAGGGAGCCTAATCGACTCTGCAGGAATTCTCAATGAAGTTATTCTCTCTCTCTCTCTCTCTCTCTCTCACTTTGCAGTAATTTATGAACAAAGAACCCCAAACGTTCTGGCGCTATGCATCAAAAGATAAACGGTGTATATCAGAGATAAGTGTTTCGGGTGAAAGTATTGTTGACTCGACTGTCATTTCTCACAAATTTATTGCATTTTTTCAATCCGTGTTCACGTTTGCAGTTTCGCATGCACTGTTACCGTCATATGTTGATGATAGTCCTAAGCCTGAGGTAGAGATAACTGAGGACGGTGTTCTTGATCTCTTGCATAGGCTCGATGTGAAGAAATCACCTGGTCTTGACCAACTGTCCAATACCTTTTTGAGTAGATATGCTGTATGGGTGGCCAAATATTTACATCACATTTTTGTTATATCTTAAAGCACTGCAGTAATTCCTGATAATTGGCGCTCGTCCAAAATCATTCCGGTGCATAAATCTGGCTCTCCTCTTGAAATTAACAACTACAGGCCCGTGTCTTTAATTAGCACCTGTTGTAAATTATTCGAGCACATTATCTTTAAGGTCTTTATTACTTCCTTAGAAAATAATAATTTGCTTTAATTATCCCCAACAACATGGCTTTAGATCGGGTTTATCTACTGTAACCCGACTACCTGAAATAACTGATTAATTAATTAGTAAACTCAATATTAAAGGGCACACAGACGGACTTTTTTGGATTTTTCAAGAGTTTGATGTCGTTCCTCATCAAGATTTACTAACAAAACTAAAAGCAATGGGCATTCAACAGAAAGTACTGGCATGGATTGAATCTTACTTAAGAGATAGAAAGGAGTGTGTTGCCATAAATGGGAGTGTCTCCGAAGACTTGGATGTGTACTCGGGTGTTCCACAGGGCTCGGTCCTCGGGCCTCGCCTTTTCTTGGTATATATTATTGATATTCATCTTTGCGTCAAACCACCAATCCAGATTAAACTATTTGCAGACGACTGTATTGTATACACAGCCATATGTAACCGAGATGACCAAATTAAATTGAACAATTCTTTACACTCCTTTGATGCGTGGTGTGCAAGGTGGGGATTAAGAAGAAACACTTCTAAAACAGCTTCCATTAAGTTTAGCAACAAAAAGAAGCCCCTTGACTTTACTTACTCGTTAGGTAACGTTACCCTCACGAGAACCGACAAAGTTAAACATTTAGGCATCATGCTTACAAGTAACTTCAATTGGGAACCGCATGGTGAAATTGTATGTCAGGGAGCGCTACAGAAATTGTCGTTGTTGAAAAGGAAACTGCGTAATACCCCTTCTGCAGAAAAACTAAATGCATACAGAGCGCTATTACGACTAAAATTGGAATATGCGTCTGTTATTTGGACCCCTGCCAACAAAACTTGAATAATAAAATCGAGGGAGTACGGAATTTAGCTTTGCGTTTTATTTATTCTGATTACTCTCGTCTCTCTGGGGCCAGAAACTTACTTAATAGGGCCAACCTACAAAAACTTGAGCAGCGCAGGATCATATCTAGATTAACATTTATTTACCAACTTTATCACGAGAGTTTTGAACTATCACGGGAACGATATCTTGAGGATCCTTTCAAACGATCAGAGAGAACGCATAACAGTAAACGTAGTAGACAACCAGTCAGCCACATCAATGTTCACACGTTCTCTTTATGTCCTCGCGCAATTTATTATTAGAATACGTTATCTGAGGAGGCAGTGAACTCCGTCTCGTTGTAATCATTCGTTCAAAGTATTAGTAATATCCACTTTTGTTGAAATTCGAGTCCGATAGTGAAGTACACTCTGAGTTGATGACATTCCCTTCTTCGAGCATTCATTTATTTCATCTATGTCCAGTGTATTGCCATGTTTTCCCCTTTTGTATGTATTATATTATTGCAATTATGTCAAGTACTTAATTTAGGTTTACTTCTCTTGTTTGTATTCTCCGTATCCACTCCTGCATGGGCCCGAGAAGGGCCTGCAGCATCTCTAAATAAATATAAGAAATTAATATGCATTAAATAAAGCAAACTTTCGTAACTTTCAAGATGTTATTGTATTAAAGCGAAGCTTTATATGTCTCACTGATTCGTCCGTGAGTGCCGAACACGCACTGCGGGAAAGCCAACTGACATAATGGAACTATCTGCGCATCTGCGCACACAATAGAACTGCGGCGCACGACATACGAATCGCAGAATACTACAGTTTTCATTCGCAGTTTTACCGATAAGAACAATGAGAACTGCAACGCCCCGCTACCCAGACGAAGTGTAGGAATGATGATGGCTATAGCTAACATCCTCCCTGATTTTTGTTTTCTTCGTGCATGAGCGAGGGCTTCGTCCCTTTATTGCGATAGCAATTATATGGACACTCCAAGCGGACTTCTGCCGTTGGCATCGCCGTCGCAGTCGCCGTCGCCGTGAGGTTCCGTATAACGTCAAATGGCGATAAAATTGTCCCCGTGCGCAGTATGCTATATGTGCAAATGAAAGCGCACGAGGGACGCGTGCTTTCACGGGGAGCGACCGCACGGCGGAGAGCAAACGCGCGTTCTGCGCCGTGCTCCCTGAAGGGCTGCATAATTAAGCGTCTCTTTCTTCCTTTACAATCACCATATATATATAGAGCACACGCGACTTCTGTCGCGCGAAAGGCCGGGGGGGGGGGGGGGGGAGGGACGGAAGGGAGGAAGGGCAGCCGACGTTTAGCTGTGGCACCAAATGCGTATTTATATATAAACGTTGCAAGGCGAGAAGGTGGTAAAGACTTCGGATGCTGCTCGACGATTGTCCCGTTCTGATCTCGTCGAAAACCTCCGAGCCGCCCCCAGAGGGACCGGCAACAGTCACCAACGCCACGCGCGTTCGGTGCAAACGCGGGCAGAACGCCGATGGCGGTAGACAACAGTTCTGCGCGTTGCTGGTGCTGCTTTATGTCCAAGTTTATACAGATGAAAAAAATACTATCCTTACTCCGTATAGCTCTCTACTAATTGCTATCGCAATTGATGCTTCGCGTTTCGGGTGAAACTGCGTCATTCTTTTTTTTTAATAAAAGAAGCGCTTCGCAGCTTGGTCGGTCTTGCTCTTATAAAGTGGTGAAGGTACGTGAAGACCCCGACGTCCTCTCCCATTCCCTTCCTCCCTGTAGCTACGTTCCGGTCGCCGCCTGCGCCCGGCTACCCCTACAACGATGGACACCTTCAACACCGGCTCCTCAAGGGCTGATGATGATGATGATGATAAGTGGTTCTTGAGGGAAAGGGAAAGGTTGGCGCTATCTTCTGCAGCCCTTGAGGGAGCACGGCTCAGCGCCAAAGGCTCCTCAAGGGCTGCAGAAGATAGCGCCAACCTTTCCCTTTCCCTCAAGAACCACTTATCATCATCATCAACACCGGCTGTTCCGATGCTTCTAGCCCTACCACACCGACGACTCCGCCTGCGGTGCCTTCTTGGACTGTGACGAACCCTCAACGCGATCTTCCTGTCATTACGGGACTCCGCGGTGATGACGTCGATGAATGGCTCGACAGCTATGACCGCATGAGTTGATGCAATCGGTGGACCGACACCCAGAAATTTACGGACGTCACTGTAACATAATAGCCCTGGAACATGCGCTGATGTGTTATCACTAACAGATTGCATATGCGGCGTGTTACGTCATCACTAGGTTGCTATAAAATATGAGTGCGTAGGAAATAAAGCGCATTGTTTTTCCACGGTATCAAGTGTGCTGTTTCGCTTCGGCTGCTCCCCGCGAGTTGGCCATGAGTCACGTTTTATTTGACCGGTGTTGCAAAGACGTGGAATTTCAACCACGAATCTGACATAGCGGATTGGTCCACGTTTACCACCAAGCTCCGTCAATCTTCGCTTACTCGTTTGGCCATGCAGAAGTCGCCAAACAAAAGCTGCGCGTGCGCCTCCAAGTTCCACAAGAGTCTTACGCCTCGCACATAGAGGATGTGTTGACTCTCTGCCGCCGTGCGAACCCTAGCATGACGCAAGCTGAACGCGTTCGACGCACATTGAAAGGCTTTGGCTCTTGGCTGTTTTGCTTCGGCTGCTCCCCGCGAGTTGGCTATGACAGTGGCGACGAGGATGAAAGTATGATCTGCTGGTGCTGCCTGGAAATTCCCCTGTTGAGGCTGTGTTCTCTACCGTATATCAGTTGAGAATGCCTGGAGTCGGCAAGCTTGAGCCGTTCGACGTGGGAACAACCAGCTGGGATGAGTATCAAGAGCGGGTAGAACAATTTTTGATAGCCAACGACGTCGAAGATAAAAAAAAGCGAGCAGTACTTCTCACCTGTTTGGGACCTGCCACGTATTCATTACTGCGGATTCTGCTGTCACCGTCTAAGCCTTCAGAAAGAAGTCTGTCAACGATCCTTGACGAACTTAAGAAGCATTTTTGGCCGAGACCATCGGAAGTGGTTGCAACGTTCAAGTTTAATTCAAGAATACGTCATTCTAGTGAAACGGCTGGGGATTTTTTCGCTAGCCTGAACAAACTTGCTGACGATTGTGCTTTCGGCACGTTCCGAGACAATGCTTCGTGACCGCATTCTGGCAGGGATCAACGACGAGGCAACGCAGCGACGACTGTTGGAGTCACCAGATTTGACCCTTGATACCGCAAAGACAGTTATCGCGATGGAAGCGGCGAACAAAGATTCTCGCGCGCTGTCAACGGCCATGCCAATTGCGCCGACGAATGCCGTGTCACGTTATACAGGAAAGCA
Source organism: Dermacentor silvarum (assembly GCF_013339745.2). Classification (NCBI taxonomy): domain Eukaryota; kingdom Metazoa; phylum Arthropoda; class Arachnida; order Ixodida; family Ixodidae; genus Dermacentor; species Dermacentor silvarum. Next base: position 13,829,798 of record NC_051164.1, on the reverse strand, counting down.
GAAGCATAAACCTGTTTCATGTTTCCGCTGCGGAGGCGAGCATCTGGCGACGCAGTGTCGACATGCAAGTAGCGTCTGCCACAAGTGTCGAAGCAAGGGGCACATGGCGCGAGTATGCAAGGGCAAGGCAGTTACAGTTACGAGAGCAAGCGGTTCAGTGTTTTTGTCCCGGAAGCATCAGTTAATCCATACCGTAGACGACGAAGAAAGCCGCTCTGAGACACCGGCACCGCAAGTCTACGAAATGTGGCAAGTGGGCGCACCGGCTCACGACGGTAGCCCGTACTGAGTTGAGGTCTCCGTGAATGGAACTTCCCTCATTATGGAACTCGACACGGGAGCAAGTGTGTCTGTCGTGTCGGAAGAGACCTTTCACCGCACATTTCCGTCATGTCGCCTGGAACCGTCAAGCGTCATGCTGAAAGGTTACACCGGTGAGCTGTCCCCGGTGCAAGGCAGCCTGCCTGCCACTGTACGACTAAGAAACCATGAGTGCCGGGACGTGTTGTACGTCGTCCCAGGACACTGCCCGTCTCTGATGGGACGTGGCTGGATGAAAGGCCTCGGAATTGAACTGCGCAATGTGATGGAAGTTAAGGCTATCACGTCGGTTGAGGGACTCGTCGCTGAGTATGCGAGCGTTTTCGACGACGCCTTGGGAACATTCAAGGGAGTGTCCGCGAAAATAACAATCGAAGACAACGTGAAGCCGAGGTTCTTCAAGGCTCTTCCTGTTCCGTTCGCAATGATCGACCGCGTCAACGAGGATCTGATGCGCATGGAACGAGTTGGAGTGCTGCGTCCAGTTAAGACTTCGGAATGGGCTGCACCTATCATGCCTATCTTGAAGCGAAGTGGCCAGATTCGGATATGTGGCGACTTCAAGGTCACTGTAAATCCCGTGACAGTGCCCGAAAAGTACCCGATACCACGCATTGAAGACCTGTTTAGCCGTCTTAGCGGTGGCGAGAAGTTCAGCAAGTGGGACTGTTGGACTTGAATGATGCGTATTTGCAAGTTCAACTGGACGAGGCATCCCGCAAGCTGGTGACAATCAACACACCAAAAGGACTGTACCAATACACGCGTTTTCCTTTTGGCGTCACATCTGCTCCTTCAATTTTTCCAGCGGGAGATGGAAAACCTGCTACAAGGGCTCAGACACGTTGTGGTGTATTTCGACGACGTTCTTGTGACTGGACGCGACGACCAGGACCATCTAACAAACCTGGGCCTAGTCCTAAGCCGACTGAAGCAAGCTGGGCTTAAATTGAAGCTTGATAAGTGTACCTTCCTGGAACAGCAAGTTCAATACCTGGGTCACGTTGTCACGGCTGCGGGGTTTCAACCCAACCCTGAAAAGGTAGAGGCTGTGCTGAAGGCCCCTAGACCGAAAGATGTCAAGGGATTACAGAGTTACCTAGGCCTAGTCAACTTTTACCGCAGGTTTCTGCCGGGGCTGTCTAGTGTGTTGCATCCCTTGAACGAGGTGCTTGTGGCCAAGGTGCCTTGGGAGTGGCGTGAGGATCACGAACGTGCTTTCTAAAGGAGCAAGGAGCTACTTGTTTCAGCAGCAGTGCTGGCGCATAATGACCCCAAGAAACCCGTGGTTCTCGTATGCGATGCGTCACCGTACGGCGTTGGCGCCGTTCTGGCCCATAGGGAAGACTCGGGGGCTGAACGACCAATCGCATTTGCATCACGAAGTCTCGCGCCAGCCGAGCGGAACTACAGTCATCTCGACAAGGAGGCTCTTGCGCTCATGTTTGGCGTAACCAAGTTCGGACAATACCTCTGGGGACGCGAGTTCGAGGCTATTACGGACCATAAACCATTACTGGGCTTGCTGGCTCCGGACAAGCGCGTGCCTGAGATGTGTTCACCGCGTATCATGCGTTGTGCGCTGATGCTTGGAGCATGAAACTACAAGCTCATGTACCGGCCGGGAGCAAGCATTGCCAACGCGGATGGTTTGAGTCGCCTACCACTACCAGTGTACGCTCAACCTGTGGAGAAGCCAGCGGAAGTTTTCATGCTGGAGGCTGCTTATCCTCGGGTACTGCGGTCGACTGTAGTCGCGGAAGCTACGTCCAAGGACTCAACCTTAGCGAAGCTACGAGATGCCTTATGGTCTGGAGCTGAGCTACGTGACCCCGAGTTCAGGTTCTACGCAGATCGAAAACTTCAGATGAGCGTGTAAGAAGACTGTATACTTCTCGGATCGCGGGTGATCATCCCAAGTGCATTGCAGCAAGAAGTGTTGCGACTCCTTCATGAGGGGCACCCTGGAATGACCAAGATGAAGGCTATCGCCAGGAGTCACGTCTGGTTGCCCTCGTTGGACGAGGACATTACTGCTGCAGTTCGCCAGTGTCAGGTCTGCCAAGAACACCAGAGGGTTGCGCGGCCAGTAGGGATGATGCCATGGCCGTTTCCGGACAGACCATGGTCTCGCCTTCATATTGACTTCGCTGGACCTTTGAAGAACCGCTACTTGCTGGTCGTTATCGATGCATTTTCAAAGCGGATAGAGGCCGTGCCTATATCTACACCATCGGCAGAGGCAACTATCTCATGCCTGAGGGTTATGTTTGCCATTCACGGATTGCCAGATGTAGTGGTGTCTGACAACGGACCAGCGTTCGTGAGTGAGGAATTCAGAAGCTTCCTGCATCGAAATGGCATCAAACAAGTACTGATACCTCCATACCATCCAGCGTCAAACAGGGCTGCAGAACGGGCAGTTCAGTGCATCAAGTCAAAGCTAAAGAAAGCGACTGAAGGGAGTTTTACATGCCAACTTGCTCGTAGTCTTTTCAATTACAGGATTACACCCCACGAAACTACCGGGTGCTCGCCAGCGGAGCTGATCATGGGCCAAAAGTTAGACTGCTCTAACGTTGCTGCATCCAGATATGAGAGCTAATGTCTTGCTGAAGCAGCTCAAGCAGAAGATTGTCCATGATGGTGGAGCTCGAACCACGCCGCCCGCAAGACCTGGAGACTACATCTACGCACGGAATTTCCGTTCGGGGCCAACCTGGATGCCAGGAAGAGTGACTGACAGAGCCACCGATAACATCGCTGATGTCGTTTTGTCAGACGGTAGGTGTTGGCGGCGCCATCAAGAACACCTGCGACCGAACTTTGCCCCATTTAGTGCGCCTCCTGGACTGCCGCGTGCGCGACAGACTTCTTCACCGCCGCCAGGGTTACCGCCTGTGCAACAAGCTTCGTCAACCACGGAGTGCGTGCCGGAACGGGCGGGTGTGCAACCGGCTGTGCAACTAGTTGCGCTACCCAGCAAGTGTGAGTCGGAGCAACCGAATCCCGTTGCTGAGCCGTGTCTTGAAACATGCAACGAAAGTGGAACAATAGTAACACGCGATCTGGTTGTGCCTACTACCCATGACAGTACGCCAATGCTGCGAAGAAGCACGAGGACAAATAAACCAGTTGTGCGTTTCTGACCACGAAGGACGCTAAACTGTCGTTGTTTTTCTGTTTTTGTTTGTTGGTGGAGAGAAGTGTAACATAATAGCCACCGGAACACGCGCTGATGTGTTATCACTAACAGATTGCATATGCGGCGTGTTACGTCATCACTAGGTTGCTATAAAATATGAGTGCGTAGGAAATAAAGCGCAGTGTTTTTCCATGGTATCAAGTGTGCTGTTTCGCTTCGGCTGCTCCCCGCGAGTTGGCCATGAGTCACATTTTATTTGACCGGTGTTGCAAAGACCTGGAATTTCAACCACGAATCTGACATAGCGGATTGGTCCACGTTTACCACCAAGCTGCGTCAATCTTCGCTTACTCGTTTGGCCATGCAGAAGTCGCCAAACAAAAGCTGCGCGTGCGCCTCCAAGTTCCACAAGAGTCTTACGCCTCGCACATAGAGGATGTGTTGACTCTCTGCCGCCGTGCGAACCCTAGCATGACGCAAGCTGAACGCGTTCGACGCACATTGAAAGGCTTTGGCTCTTGGGCGTTCAACGCCTAAATCGTGCAAAATGCAGCTTGCGTCCAAGACATCACTTGAACGTGTCAGCGCCTAGACAAGCTGTAATCTCTTCGACTTCAAAAGGACAGCAGCAATCCTCAGGTTCCCCCATATTCAGATCTATGTGATCATCCGCAAAGAGCTTCAAATACAAGACCTCAGGCGTTCACCTGCTTGCTGTGTCCCAACCCCAACCTTCGACTTGCGCGAGTTCGTAAAGCAAGAGTTGACTGCGATGACTACACCCACGACGCATACCGTTACCGCGCCGCGCAACTATCTACGCGTAGGTTGCTTCACTACCAACCCCCTACCGTGACCTCTGTGCCTACTGACATTGCCTATTACCATTTGGATTCGATGGCAACCAGGGCACTTGCTGCGCCATCCTACCCTCAGTGGCGTCCACCTCGTCCAGTTAGTTTCTACTTCGGTATACGCGTCCATATACCTCGCTTCTGCCGTCGTCGCTAGTAGGATGAAACACGAGGCTATGCTGAGCACGAGAGAGACCTTACCCACCGACCTGACGCTTACTACCCCGGATCGTACTCGCTCCCTCAGCAGCGTTCTCCGTCTCCTCCAGCTGCTCCCAATCTGCCCGTTCTGACAGACGTCGTTCTCCTTCGCCTTACAAATGCTCTACGTCACCGCTTCGCCCCGCTTCCCATACTCCGGACCAGCACCCGGAAAACTAACTGTTGCAGTTTTTGGAGGGGAAAACTGCTTCCTACCGGTCTTCAAAAATTTCTCCTGTTCGCCCAGCCAACATGATACATGCAAATGATGAAGGTGTTCCCGTGTCAGCTCTCATCGATACCGGTGCCGCCATGTCTGTTCTTCATAGGGATCTCTGTACAGGGCTCCGTAAAGTAAGAACGCCTGATCTAGGACCTATTTTGCGTGGTGCTAATAATGAATTCATTCACCCCGACTGACAGTGTACTGCTCGTGTTCTCATCGATGGAATTCGCCACCACATTGGGTGTACCCATGAAGTTATACTGGATTTGAACTTCTTACATTCTGCTTCAGCCGTCTTTTCATGTAGCGAGAAAGTTGTCCATATCACGGATCCAGCGCTGTTACCGACTCTTCACCTTCATGCGTGAACTTGGCCAACGCTGTACTGCGTCCTGGTCCTGGTCACGAAGACGTTGCAGCTGTAACGTCCAGTCAGATTGCCGACGGAGACGCTCCAGTCGCCCCTGCTTCCCGCTGTACATCTCGCGGAATTCTCATTGCCGCCTGCCTCACCCGGTTTTAACGTGGCCGCGCCCTTCTGTCTGCTTGCAACACAACCCCAGCTCCTGTGATGCTGCGCAAAGGGATGACTGTGGCAACCCTCGCTGACACTCAACCTATCTCTATCGTCACGCTTTGCCATTCTTCATAGCCAGCACCAACCTCAGGTTGGATGATTCTTTCCCTCCCCGAGCCGTCCTTGGTTCTGACCTAACAGCCGCGCACTCCGAAGCCTTACCGGCTGTCTTGGCGATGCACAAAGCCGATTTCGATAGCTGTTCCCCTGTGTTGAGCTAGACTTCTGTGGCTACACACCGCATCGAAACCGTTGTTTCCGCTATTATACGACGCCGCCCCTGTCGTGTATCGCCGTCCGAACGGAAGGTCATTGAACAACAGGTTGCTGACATGCTTGCGCGGAAGATAATCCGACCTTCATCTAGCTCTTGCGCCTCTCCTGTGGTTCTGGTAAAGAAAAAAAGATGGCTCTGTTCGCTTTTACGTCGATTATCGAGCATAGCCATCATCATCCCTGCCTTCTGCTTCTTCGCACATGAGCTGGGGCGTTTTCCTGAGTGAAATAAAAAAAGCGCTTCGCAGCTTGGTTGGTCTCGGTCCTATAATATCTGCATTGCATTACGCGCGTCACGCAATACATTCCCGGCCATCTCCATGATTAGGCCTTGGGTGCAGCGCAAGGCAGAAGAGGCTGCTGTACGCGAACGTAAGCGCGGATCGTGCCCATAAGGCCGATCCCGTGTATTGGCAACGGACGACCATCTCACCGTCTACCATAGCTATCAGAAGGCAATACTGTGCAAGTGTACAGTCGTCCGTGAAAGTGTGAGTGTGTGCGTGTAATCAACGGCTACATGATCTAAAATAAAGGCTATGCAACTTAACGAAATGTCTCTTCATCCAAGTCCAACGTTCAAAATATACAATCCTAAACAAGCAATCAAATCAAATCACATACGCATCGCATCGGGTCACTCAGCATTTCTTGGGTTCGTTGCGTGGTCATTGGCTTTGGACTTTGATTCAGTTTGCATGGGAGAAAGCTTCGCGTTCAACCATCTTTCTTTAAGAAAGGGGTTTTGATTCTTTTGTGTTACAAAGACGCACAAACAAGCTGTGCAGCAGTCTATCAAAACCTCCCTACAAAGGCCTGACATAACCAACTTGCCAGATCAACAAATAATTGGATAGAACAATTGTGAGTAGATGATACATTGTTCACAAAAAGCTACGGATATTCTGAGAATTGTCTACTAACGCGTAAGGATTGATTGGCTCGGCCGTGACTTCGTTCTAAGAGCGGAGCTGTTTAAGCCTGCCGTAATTGGCGCCGCGAGCTGCAACACCGTGGGCTGATCCTGACGGCAGCTAGTGCAGAAAGGGCCCAAGCGCAATGGCACATACCCCTGTGAACTAGCGAAGCTGAGCCTGGCTAAGTCTAGCTAAGCATGGTTTGGACTACTTAAGCTTAGTCAGTCATCGATAGTCAATCGATAGCCAACAAATAGCTAATCGATAATCGATAAATAATCTATAAATTGCAAGAAATGCTGGGGATGACTTGCGAGTGCTTCGCCAAGCCCGAATACGTGGCCAATACCTTGCGATAACCAATCGAAAGCCATTCAATAGCTAATTGATAATTGATCAATGCTCAATAAATTCCGGGAAAATGCTGGGGATTATTTGGTAGTGTTTAGCCTAGCCCAAAAGCCAGGACTAGCTAGATGCCTATGAGCTCCTAGCTGTCTCTTTAGCACTGCGGCGCCTCCAGTGCAAGCTACGCTTTTTTTGCTTAGTTTTGCTTACTTGTCCTTCTTAGCTTATGTACAGTGGTGAACACTGTTAGGCTGAACACCTCATTAGTATTCACGAGCCTATAGCAGGTGATGTTTAGCACAAAATAAAGAAAACTACTATTTCTTTTATCAGAGTCATCATTAGGCGTCGTATTCGGCACATTTCCCTCCTGAAGTAGAAGGTATCTTGAAGTTATACCAACTTGAATACTAATGAGGTGTTCTCCCTAACCGTGCTCACCACTGTCCTTTCCCATGGCCTTTCCGGTGGCAAAGAGTGCTTAGGGTTTAACAGACAATTGGCCGATTTCCCCCCCGCATCCCAATCCTTCGATGCAATAGTACCAATTGAGCCGGAGCGCCGGGCACGAGCGGCGCCTCGACGGAGCGGAGCGCTCGACAGGGAACACGAGCTGCCACAGTAGCACGTGAGGCGCAGCGTGAGGGGATAGTGCATCGCCACCCTCGCTGTCGCTTTCGCAAGCCTGTTTTAGGCGCGCGTTCTTTGTAAGCTCTCGCCTGCGTTCTGACTGCGCCTCGATAAGGCCCACTGAAAAGAGTGGAACGCGACAGCATTATCGGGCTCCGTTCGCATCACAGTTTTTTTATGACTAGGCTTCACTGTAACGCACAACGTGGGAAAGCCAGCTTACAAAGACCAAGCTTACGCTGATCCCCTTAAAGACGGCTTCCTTTTTAAACACAAGTGCATCAGTACTGGAAAGAGATTTTACAAGAGCAATTTAAGCCGTCTTATATCAAAATGTTAAGGCCCTATAGCACCTTCCTTTATTATTTTATTAATTGTTTGCTGTTGCCCCGAGGTGCGCGCGTGTCGAAATTCAGAAAGGCTTGGTTTTCAACATTCCCCTTAATGTTGCCTAGAACCAAAGTACAGCCAAACACCATCAGAATTGGAGGATGTTGAAGCTTCGCCTTTAAGAGTGGAACGCCATAGCATTCAAAGATCCGTGGCTGCTTATCAGGCTTTTTCTGGTATATTCAAATTACAATCCACCGCTGTGACGCCTGTAGGTTGTGGTTAAGTCCTACTTTACGATTTTTCTGACGGATTTTATATTGAGAAATTCAATTTTTGTTGAATAATGCCTTGCGCCACGTGGAGGGCCTGTGTGGTCGGGGTTGTTCGAGATTGTGATTCGGCATGATTATTTCCGCCAGACGCCGATGCTCAACGCCGATTCCGACGCCGGATTTACTGCGACATGGGGCCCTTTAGCGCTGTCGCGTTAAAACGCACCTAGCGTCTCAATGCGCTCGCTTTTCCGCGAACTGTTAATAACTCGAACAACGCTCAGCAGCGTTCAATTGGACATTGGGCTATCCCAAACTCAAGTAGGCCTAGATCCAAACTTCAAGTTGACCGAACCCCAAATGTCGTTGACGCACCCCCAAATTTCAGTTGGCCCACCCCTACTATAAGCTCCCCCATGCATTCTCTAAGGACCCCTATGCATCTCTATGAAATTCTCTTCTAACAGCGAAGCTGTTTAGGCCTGCCGTAATTTGTGGTGTGTATCAAGAAACTACCAAGACCTTTCCGGTGGCACCCGGAAAGGAAGAACCCATAAAAAAAAACTTTCTTGCCGAGGCGGGATTCGACCCCGCGTACCACCGGTCCCGAAGCGAGCGTCGTAACTACTAGGCTATACAGTCTTTTTTTTTTTCTTTATTGCCGGAACTTTCACTTTGTGGACACCAATTGCAACAATTTTGACAAAGAAAACAACACATAATTATGCATATACACGTACTTTCAAACTTGCATGCATACATGTTGTGCGGTCAGCCACATTTTGGCTGGCATTGTCGTGTCAGGTTTAAAATTCTTTTAAAGTTGCGAGGGGCTCAGTCCTCGTCAGCCAATCCGGTGGACATTCCTGATCCTTAATTACGTCGATGAATTTGGGAACGCCCTCCCGGAAGAGTAGTCGTGCAGGCCTTGGTCAGGCTCACAAAAGAACCTGCCATTCGAGACCGCCACAAACAGTGGAGGCCCATAGCATAATGAGGTCCAAAGGCAGTCCGTCCTCATTTTCTACAGTTAAACATCTAATACCTAATGGACTTAAGGGCAATCCTTTTGGAGTGTTCTTTGAAGAACGTTCCGTAAATGCATGCACTGCAGGCGTGACTGTATAGTGTAGTACTTTTAGTACTAGGCTATACTGTCACGCCTGCCGAGCATGCATTTATGCGAACCATATGATTGCGTTCGAGCGTCGTCGTCTTTGTCCACAGCTGGCGCGTTCGTACGCTCATGCTCTGCGTTGGAGATTGTTGTGGAAAGGGGGTGAAAAGTTGGGTTAAGTGCAACGCGATAACTGTCTCTCAATAGAGGACCCCTCAACCGCGTTGCACAGAGTGGGATTGACAGTTAGAGGAGAGAAAGATCGCAGAGGCAGCAGCAGCAGCATCCGAGGCGCCGGAGGCGCGGGAAACTGGAGGTCAGGGTTTAGACTCGGTCAGTGAGGCCGGTGTCGTCAACGAAGCTCAGGAGGGCACGATAGAGCTCTGAGAGGTGAAGAGGTTTTGCGCGCTATGAGAGCGAGAGAGATACGCATTCACGGAGCGGGTCTCCTGGAACGCGGTGTCGGCATTGGAACGCGGTGTCGGTGTTGCAAGCTGCGCTATGCAACGCGCAGTGATGGCCGTAAGTCCGAGACGCGCGAAAACAGATTATCATCATCATGAGTAATAAGATGAAAAGTTCGCGCGCACTTGCGGAAAATGCTGGGCTACGATCGCCCTGCTTCGCTGTTTCAAGCGTTGCGCAGCTGAGTGCAAGGTTATTTTTTAAGCATGAAATGCTTTTCGCTCCCGTTGCCGGCGACCTAAGTGACCTTGATCCCAAAGCCAGAGCTCCTATCCGGACACTCAAAACGAGAACATGCCGGCAAGTTGCGAGAACAAAACGAGATCATCCGGGCAACCAGACAAAACTTAAGAGACACTAAATCAAAAAATATATCAACTTAAATAGATAAAGAATTCTTCGACAACTCTGCTGTAGTTAATACACTTCAATAGGTCAATTATTAGAAGAAAAAATGAAGCTCAAGGTAATTTTCCTAATTTCGCGCAGGAACCCTAATGTCAGCACTTTAGTGTGACGCCATGACTTCTCAAGTAATTTTTTGTATTTGGACCACGTTGGCTTAGTAAAAGTTAGCGAAACTTACCATATTCAGTCTTGGGCTCCTTTAGAACACAATGTAGTAAATTTTTACCGCTAAATGACCTAGAAGACGCTGTCAAAATCCATGACGTCACCGTGAGCTGGTGCGGGAACTGAACAGGTGGCGTCGCAACTCGCCTTCTGTGTTTTTCGTTTCTTTCTGGCTTACCAAGGGGCTTCTCGCGGTTAGAGTGGTTTTTTCGGTATTGTGGAAGGGTAATCTACTGATACAGCAGCAATCTTTTTTCCATTTAGTGTCCCTTTAAGAAAATGCGGTATCTGGCCCCCAACTCTTTGTACAAGACCGCATTACATGCGCAAGTTACTCTCCAAACAAGTTATCAAAAGTATTGCTTCCGAGTTCTTCCTAGCGTTTCTTCACAATGTCACTCAAGCTGTAACTTCTCGTACACTGAAGTTTTATTTCTCACTTCCAATAGGGACCTTAAAAAGGCAGTTACAGGGGACCTAAGGCCGCACATTTGCAGCCGACCACTTCGAAGCGACAAGAAGAAAAAATTACCAGCCCTTCCCCTGTCGAGAAAAATGGGGGTAAGCAAAGCTTGTCATGTGTTTATCTGACCTTCCTGGTGATTTTCTTTCTCTCTCTCTTTCTCTCTCTCTCGTTGGACTGTTTCAAGAAGAAACGCGCTTAAAGGCGGTGGTACTACAGGCAGCAAAAGACGCCTTATGGTAGCCATTTCATGCTTACATCTACTCTAGAAAGTTTAAATAAATACTTCTTGCATCTACTCTCGATTACAGGTTAGCCAGCATTTTTTATTTTATATTTTTGCTTTAAATTGTTCCTTATCTTTTTAAAAAGCTGCCAATCATCTACATTTACACTATCATACCGATTAAATGTCTTTCCAAATTACTCATTCATGTGCAGATACAAGGCATTACTCGTTTCGCGTGACAGGGATGGGGAGCTCGCCATGCTTTAACAGGTGTCGTTCTGGACAGTTCTATTAGGCACAGCTTCATTTATCAAAGACAGAGAAATGAGAGCGGCCACTTAACACCGAAAGATTAGCAGAAGGCTTGAAAGGAAAACGCCTATCTGTACTATCTGCATGGCTTGAAAGAAGCCTCGAAAGCTTGTCATCCTTACTTCCAGCTCAAGGTACGTGCACGCCAGATACGAAAACATGGAAACACAGTTTTAGCGTCTACAGCGAAACTACGCGGTAGACATTCTGACACTCAGAAAATGAGTTCGAGGCCTCCGCCAAAACGAACACATGAAGAACCCAAGTAGTCTTGTGGCGAAAGCCTAGTCGGGCCTCGCGTTAACTGGCTCTGCGGTAAATGCTAAATCAACGCTCGCGCTCCAGTTCTCCGTTGGATGCCAAACCCAAATTATGCGCCGTGGTTCGCGAATATATCAGCGTTTGGGATAAGTGGCCCCGTTCCAGTACGCCATTGGCAGCCGCGTTCTGTTACCGCTTCACCGGTTTCTTTCACGCTCCTTCGGTTTTTCCGGTAATAACTCTTGTAGGGCTGCGTGTCAAGCGCTCCTTCGCTGCCTGGCACCGAGACACGCCAGAGTTCGTGATAAACGCGTGCACGTTGCGACTGTTTCAGCCTCCTCCCCCCTCCGTTTTTCTCGCAAACTCTCGCTCTAGCGCGGCGAGGCAGCGGCAGGCGCTTGTTCGACGGTACGAGGCATGTCGCGCTTTCACGGCGAGAAAACGGGTGCCTTGGATTCATCTCCGCCCCTTCCGTGCACAATCTCGTGTCCCCCTCGCTCTCTTTCATCTCTCTTTACCTAGTATAGTGTTCAAGGCAGCCAACGCTCGCCCGGAGAAAACACTCTCTTCGAGCGAGACACGTAGGTCGGGCGAAAAACGCGCTCATGTTTCAAGGAAGCGTGGAGCTAGTACACGAGACAGCAGCCGAAAATGGCGGAGGAATCCGATAATACGCCGAGCCTATGCGCATCAGTTCCCAACGTATTAGCTTTTCCTCGGCCTCTTCTTCCGTCAATCGCAAGCTTCCCACATTCAGTGAAGTGCTTACTATTTCACGTGCGGCATTTTTAGCCATTTTGGAGCCCATCATCCTCTTAGGCTTCAAATGTCACCAGGGTCGATCAGTGCATCTCAGTCAAGAGTCGAGCGAGAAACGCCCGTGTTGAGTAAACGCGTTGTTAGAAATAAAATACAATACTGAACAAAGTGAAAATAAATGGATCTTTCCGCATTCATACAGATCGCTATTCCGAAAAAAACGAACAGGCCGTGAGATGACTCAATTTATTTCATCGAGCGCTGGAGGGAGTGTTCCAACTATACGGTATTGATATTTTTATTGTGCCCAACAGTTTTTTTTTGTGTGTTGGAATTTTGAAATATTCAAGTTTTATCCTTGCGGTCAGGTTCTTCCTGTCAAGTTAAAATTGTCCTTGAATGGTTCCACCATAAAATGTACTCTAAAATGTGTCTTGTAGAGAACTACGATGGTCTAACTACCGTATGACATATTCTAGCGTGTCATTAGCGTACCCACCTTCTCCTAGCATTTTACACTCATAAAAGAGCTCCAGGAACTCTCATTGAGGGTAGACTGATTGTCCCATATTTAACTCCCTTTTCCATAGTAAGACACTTCGATCTCAGAGAGAGTATAGCAACTCCCCCGGACAGAGTATTTGAACTCCTCCTAAAAAGAGCGCTAGAATTCTTCCGTAGAGTACGAACACTCAAACGCGCAAGACTATTAGTATTCCCTAAAAACCGAGTCCTCCTACTCGCCCAAGCAGAGTGATTGTACTCCTCTTAACAGAGTAATTGTACTCATTTAGAAATTAGTGCTGGTACACCTCCCAATAGTGCGAAAGCACTCGCGATGTAGTGCCATGGTTACGTCAAAGCTAATTCAGACTTAAATGTCGGGGATATTTCATTACTTCATAAATAGCTCCTGTACTTATGCTTCGTGAATTTGATTTGATCTTAAGTCGCCAAGTCACTCGAATGAAAGATCTTTTTCTTAAAAGGTGAAAATTTTTATTGATCAAACAGTCACAAGACATACTGAGTAAAACGTCGAGAAACATACTGACACGCACATGATATCAGGTTACAACGATGTTCATGAACTTTAAACACATCTTGCAATAATACTTAGACATCTTCTCTAAAATTTCATCGCTAATGCAGTGAGAAATATTGTTTATGTTTCAAATCACAACATTAAAAAATCAAGGTAAACAATGGAAAATCAAACAAAGAACAAACGTGCGCAAACTCGCAAAGTATTAGCACTACAATTGAAGAGACAGATGCACCACATTACTGGCCAGGAAACACATTTCAAGCACAAAACTCGTGTACTTATATGCCGTAGGTCACCAGATGAGCTGTTAAGCTTGAGGCTGGTAAAGCAAATTCTGCAAGAAACGTTTGTCATGCCGTAAGACAGCAGCTCATTTATAAATGTTTCGTGTACTTTCATGTAAAGCCTCACGTCTAATTTTGGTTATAAATATTTCGCATAGTTATTCATGTATGGGCAGCACCCCCATTTTTCTAAGCGCGCAGCTTGCCGTGGTTGGGCTGCAATATCTCCACCCGATGTCAACGCGGTACAGAGGCGTATCATGTTTTCTATTCGGTTGGATCCAAAGCTGGTAGTATTATGGCAGAAAGCTCGACTTCACTGTTGGCGTCCTCCCGAAAGTAATTTCCTGGCGCGGTCGGGATCGTACCGGCGAGCTTTCTCACTCACTGTCTTTCGTAGACAGCTACTGCCGCAGCACGCTGCCGCATTGCACAAATATTGTGGTATACTTGAATGTAGTATAATTTTTTTTCTCGCTAGACTTTGTTCATTGTTCATTTCGCACAGATGCATAATCTCATGATCTGATCTGGGAAATGGGGATTATTGCTTGCAAAACAAGTATCTTTTTCGTTTCATTACTTTCACGCATATTCCTTGATTCGAACTACCTTCCGTAAACTTTTGCCACAATTGCATAAGTTCCACTGCTTCATTCTGCCATTGGTATGTAATAGACGAATGAAGTAGCAGTAATTTCACATTCTCTTGTTTTGTTAATGTTACCTAAATGCGAAACTCTCTTGTAACTTAAATGCCTGATGCATACTTTCACAACAACGCAAAAAAAGGATTGAGAAAGAAAACAGGCGAACATACTTGTGATGCTGCCCCTTTGTATACCTGACAAGCTACATCATGACACATGTTGGTAACAAACACAGAAGAGCAATGCAAGGCAACAAGGGAAAGAAAAAGTCACACCTCATTCACATCCTCATTCTAGCAGCCTCATTTTGGTATCAATGAGGACAATGGAGGCTGGCTGATACATCTTGCTTTTTTTTCTGATGAATGCTTCCATTATTCCATGTGCTACTTGGTCACGATGCGGGTAAAGTGCATGCATCATCTCTACATCATCATCATCATTACCATCATCATCATCATCAGCCTATTCATGCCCACTGCAGGACGAAGGCATCTCCCTGTGATCTCCACTTACCCCTGTCTTGCGCTAGATGATTCCAACTAGCGCCTGCAAATTTGATAACTTCATCACCCCACCTAGTTTTCTGTCGTTCTCGACTGCGCTTCCCTTCGCTTGATATCCATTCTGTGACTCTAATGGTCCACCGGTTATCCATCCTACGCATTACATGCTCCCAGCTCCATTTTTTTCCGCTGAATCTCAACTAGAATATCGGCTATCCCCGTCTGTTCTCTGATCCACACCACTCTCTTCCTGTCTCTTAACGTTAGTGCACTGCCAAATGCGGGTGCATTGCTGCCCTAACAATGCATGGATGTTCATTGCGGCAATTGTTAAAACACCTTGCGGTCTGCCCAATGCAGATATACCTGCAGGAGAAAGGAATTCACTGACAAAGTCGCATGGGCATGTCAAAACCATGGTGGCCTGCCTCGTTGGGCAATGTTTTCGTTCTTACTAAGAACATCAAATCCATTCGGTACCTTAGCAGGACTATCTTCAAATAATTAGAGATGCCATGAATGTACGACACCACTGCCATCTCCTTACGCATGCAAACCGTAGTGTTAGGATGAGTAGCAGCACATACCACTTTCAGCCGTTTTAACAGCATCTCCAAACTTGTACTTATTAGCTACTCTGGATATCTGGATTTCTTAGGTTTTGTGATCTGCTCCACGACACTGATTTCTATCAGGTGGACCTGATATTTTTTCACTATTTTAGTACGTGCTAATGCGCATTGGGGTAGGTTGTCGTAAGTTGTATTAAGTTGTTATTGAGCTCATCCCAGAATTCAGGAGTGGCATGGGGAGGCCTGTAGAAAACTTCCAGTAGCACTGTAATTGGCACCGTGCAATATAATCGCCAGAGTATTTCGAGTTTATCCGGGGTAATAATAAACGAACACAAAGTTACCGGTGAACTGCTATAAGAATACCGCCGCCCCTTGTGCCCACGCGGTCACTTCGATAAACTTGCAAACAGGTAGCTCGGCCAAAGCTTCAGTATCAGTGACGTCATTGTGTAGCCAAGATTCTGTTAGAATGAGTATGTTGCTGCCTGTTGATGATATGATATTAGACATAACCTCGCGCTTCGGAAGATAACTACGTGCGCTAGTCACTATAACCTGTTGCTTTCAGCATGCGGCCTTTTGACAGAAGGGTGTCTTTCGTTTTCCAATGCGCGAATTTTACTATTACTGGATGATTCTGATCCTCGGCATGTTTCCCTAAGCGATGTGCCCGTTCTATATCTATGGGGTTAATGTCAGTTTGTAGATGATTACGGCAAATCTGAATTATTTCTTCAGACTCAGTAAAGGTTTCATTTGTAGTAGGGTCAGAGAGTCGGTAGAAGATTGGATTATTGTGGCGGGATCGGTTTTATTGCGATAGCAATTATATGGACACTTCAACCGGATTTCTGCCGTCGGCGTCGCCGTCGCCGTGAGTTTCCGTATAGATAAAATCTTCGCCGCGCGCCGTATGCCCGAGTGGAAGCGTGCGGGGGACGCGCGCTATCACGGAGAGCGAACGCACGGAGGAAAGCAACCGGGACCTTCGCTCGAAAGGCCATGGGGGTATGGGAGGGAGGGAGGCGGGGCGACGCTGCGCTCCGGCACCAAAGGCCTATCTCGCAACCGGGCGCAAGGGGAACTTTCCACTCAATCTCCCACGCGAAAGCAAGGAAGCGGGAAGCAAGCGCCGGAGGAAGCGGGGGGGGAAGGGGGGGGGGCGGGGGGGGCGCACTTCTACTCTGCCAACAACCGCGCTCGTCGCTCGCCCGCACCATCTCTTATCTCCACACGGCTCTGACCTTTGTATGCGCCGCTCAGTTTCCGTTGAAGCGATAGACCGCACGTACCTTCGCCCGCTGCGGCGTATGCGCTTGCTGCCAGCGTTTTGACAGTCGTTGTCTGCAGTCATTCAGTGTGATCTCTCCATGTTTGCTTGTGCGCGCTCACACCACGCTTGTTCATTCAGTTGGTAATAGTCGGGCCACATTTTCCAGCGCACGCTACACATGCAATGCTGCCCGGATCGGCAGTGCAGCGCTACAGGTGTGTCCCTTCGCACGCGCTGCCCACGGGAAGCGCTTCTCATCAACACCACCGTTTCACACTCGCCTTGTCGTGGTCATCGAGTCTCTCTTCATGTCGGTCTACTTACGCCGCAGCACACCTGCTTACTTAATCAGCTCATGTTTACTACAATTCATATTGCTACCAAAGCCGCTCACCTTACTTCGTATGACATTGCTGTGTTGATATCGCATTCATTGCTTCGCCCTTAGGGCGAAACTGTGACATTTTTGGCGTCGTCGAAACGGGCCTCTAACGCTGTGACCAGGAGAGTTGTTTCAGTTGATGTTGGCTGTAGTGCTTCTATGTCTTGGCGTAGAAGTATGAGGGCCTCTTAGTCAGTCATGTACTTATTGAGGTCGTTGATTGTTTTGTCTGTTGTGATCAGCTGCAGTTTGAGGTCCGTTATCTTTTGCACAAGTGTCGTTTGGCCTGCGCTCACTTTCTGTAATTCGTCCAGTACAGTGTCCAGGCTGGCAGGGCCAGGGTTAGTTTCGACGTCGCCGGAGAGGATTAGTAGCAGACGGATGATATGAATGCATTCAGTGGCAATCATGATGCAACATTGTGGGCTCGGGAGCTGTACCAGAAGGCAATCGCTCGATTTTTTACCAGAAAAAATGCGTATGTTTGACTGACCTGTTATTCAAGAGCGAAACGGTTAGCGAACTGCATGCACCGTGGTACAGTTACCGGGCCCACAATGCCTGCGTCGACGGTGGTTGTTCCTTTATTGCTGGCGGGGGTGTTGCTGTTGGTGGCAATGACTCTTTCCAAGTTGGCTCCAGGACTGGTAGTTCGCGTTCAAACGGTATCGCCGATGGAAATGGTGATCGCAAGTTGAAACCGGGTGAAGTGTGACACGTGGCCGCCCCTTCTTCGTGACAAGGGAAAGCCTGCCCTGACGAGGCACCCGAGGATGCGCACGCCAGAACAGGAAGCAGCAGGTTCGTGATGAGATAGACGACCATCTGCAATTCGAGAGTGAAACCGGTTAGCGAACTGCACCGTGGTACAGTCACCGCGCCCAGTAAAGAATGGATGTAAGTTGAAGGCAAACCACAGTGCCAGCCATGCAGTTGGTCGGGGGAGCTGCAAAGTAAAAGCAGCAGTGCGCTTGACGGGGTTGATGTACGAGGTGCTACCCAAAAGTTCCGGGAATTGGAAAAGCACGGGCAAGCTGAACGTCGGTACACATTTCCGCCGTTAGATGCGGCTAGCAGTACGTCTTGCGGATCAGTGTGCTGAATGACTTGCATCTAAGAAGTATGTTTTGCGAAGTGGTGTTTTGCAACGCAATGTTTCATTGATTTGGCGCATTTCTTAGCAACCAATACGGCAGACTTCAAGAAGCAAAGATTTGCATCAAGTTTGGTTTTAAACTTGGCAAAACTATGGCAGAAACTCATCGTATGCTAGAGGACGTTTTTGGAGTCGACGCCATGAGCCATAGTAGGACGTTCTTACGGCATAAACGCTTCAAAGAGTGTCGAATGTGTGTTGACGACGATGAACGTTCTGGACACCCGTCAACGAGCACAACCCCGGAAACGATAGCGGAAGTTCGTAAGGCTATCCTTGGAAATCACAGGCTCACTATAAAGGATGTCTGCGACATTGTAGACAGCTTGTACGGCAGCAGTTCAGGCAAATTTTATCGGATGTTTTGAACATAGGCGCATTTATGCAAAATTCTTGCCAAGACTGCTCATTCATGAACAGAAGCTGCACCGTGTTTCCGTCTGTACGGAACTGAAGCAACAAGGCAGAGACAATCCCACATTACTCTCAGTGTAATAACATGGGATGAGACATGGGTTTATGGCTACGATCCTCAAACCAAACAGCCGTCGTCGCAATGGAAGTAGCCCAATTCTCCGCGGCCGCAAAAGGCACGTCAAGTTTGTGGGAATTAGAAGTCCAGTGCATGCTCACTGTTTTTGTCCACTATTTTTTTTTCGTTCTTTAAACCTACATAAAATTTCCCACAAAGAATTATTACCTCCTTGACGAACCGTGAATAGCGAGCTTGACTGTGCTGTTTTGAGGTGCTTAAGAGAGAGCATTCGTCGCAAGCGTCCGGAGGAGTGGAAGATCAACTGGCTTCTTCATCACGACAACGCGCCCGCTCATATATCACTAGTTGCTTGACAGTTCCTGACTTCCGAACAAATCACAGTACTTCCGCACCCACGCTATTCGCCTGACCTTGCCCTTTGTGACTTTTTCTTGTTCCCAAAGTTGAAGTTCAGGCTGAAAGAACGTCGGTTTCACACTGTTGAAGAGATCCAGTCGGAATCGCAGGCGGTCCTCAACACACTGTGACTTGGAGAGCTCCACGAACGCATGAAATCGCGGCAGAAACACAGGGATCGGTGCATACATGCTCAAGGTGACTACTTTGAATTAGACAGTCCTGATTAGGCGTTATGGCGAGCACATTTTTTTTTGACGACTGAATTCCTGGAAGTTTTGCGTAGCACCTCTTACTTGGACACGTGAAAAAACTGAAGCAAGGATGTGTGCATACTACAAGATATTACAACACAAACAAGGAGCGCGGGACGCTTACATATTAAGCCATTTCCAGGAGGGCAGTGAAAAAAAGAAAAACAATTCCCTTCTTTTTTGCGAACGTTATTTCAGTAATGACCAAGCGATGAAAAAGTTATTGCCGGACTACCTGGTAATTATTAACAATAATAAAGGCAGGGCATCAGAAACATCAATATAAAAACAAGGAGAGACCCATGACATTAGGATCCGTTCCGTGTCTTTTGTCATTCCTGGTTTGTGTTTCTTTGCCGTCCTAGTAATGAACCAACATATTGTTTCCATATACGAGGTGAAAGAAAAAAACACACAGGAGAATGATGTCGAAGTTTTCAAATAAATATGTATGTGAATTTAAAAAAAGGCATAAACATACTATGGCATCGGCACCAAGGCGTCATTTTCCCTTCCTGGCGTACAGAAGTATCCGCGCAAGAATCTTCCGCATCAGAAAAAAAAAACGAAGAAAAAAAAAACGTTGATTAGCGGAACGGAGAGGCTGTAAAAAAAGACTGGGGAGGATTCTGCGTGTCACTTTAGGTGCCAACAAAATCAAAAACGCAGCGTCGCGGAATCAACCGAGCAGTGAAAAGGGACGCTGCCCCGTTGCCTCCTAACTGGTGTTAAAACTCGTACAGTGTTTCAAACTTCTGCTGCCGGCGGAAGTCTGCTGCTCCCTCCCGTTTCTGGAAAAAAGAAAAGAATAAAAAACGTAGTGGTTGGCGAGATAACTACTTGGCGAAAATGTCAGGTTATCTGCTTTCCGTCGGAAAAGGGCCCGTGTTTTCCTGTTTTGTTTTGTTTTTTCCTCTGAAGCAGCGACGAAAGAAGTATATGATAACCAAAAGGAAAAGAAATGTGTCGTGCCCTGTAGTTTCTCCTTTTCTTTTCCCCTGTCCTTTTTCTGCCAGCGGTAGGAACAAGAGGAGGTAATTTGGGCACGCCCGTGGTGGTGAAAAGGCCGGGAAGGAGAAGAAAGGGTGGAGGTGTTAAACAACGCCAGGCTCTTGTGAGTGGCCAGTAGAGCCCAAGAAAAAAAAAGAAAGTGGAAAGTACACGACGTTCGGATTCGGCTCTCTCGAGGGCGGCAGAAAAGGCGGCACACGGTAAATTACGGGTTTCAGCTCTCGAGGCCGTCTCCCTGTGGCCTTTCGGCCCGCAGTAACGTCGTTCTCCTGAACCTGCCAAAGATATTTTTTTCTGAAGCTATGCCGAGGAAATAAATGGCGATAACGAAGAATTGAGGGCTGGCTTTCGATGACGTAGCCTCAGCACTCCGTGGTAGAGAAAGGCCCTAAAAGGTGGTCCGTTTAACCCTCCGAAGTGCCTAATTCACCAACAGATATTTGTCACAAAGAATACACATTGTGTTTTTTTTTTTTTTTTAGATTATACAGAATTTTTGTGAGACGCCTTTGGCACATAGAAAGCTTCTGATCCTTGAGCTGAATTTCTTGAAGAGGCGAACATGATTGCTACGAGAAATCATAATGATCAATGTATTAGGTTAAAAGCTTTCCTAATTATATTTTTACTAGGTACTTTACAGGACGTATTGTAAATTAAGAAATGTAGCTGGCAATTTTGCAAAGCATATTGACCTGAAGCTACTTTTGAGCATGCAACGGTATCGAGATGTAGGTCGTCAAACTGGCGTTAATAATGGGCTTACTTATTCAGACAATGCCGTTTCATGCATTGAAGCGCAGAAGTAAGCTTAACACCAATCTATTTGTTATACATTTTAGAAGTGATTATCTCGAAATAGGTGTCATCCTGATCATTCGTTCTATCACCTTGTGAATTCACCGTCTACAATTTGTAAATTGCAATATTTGCCCTAAGGTAATTAGTTACGAACCAAACTATTACTGTGATTCGTGTACGCATTTTGATTTCTCTCGCAAGTAATGTCCGCAGCTTTGAGTTTTTTACATCAAGTATTTTAGTTGCACAATATGGTGCAGGCGGCTTTTGTAAATCCTGTAAATTCTAAAAAAATAAACAAAAATAACAACGGTGGAATGCTATCATGTTAAAAAGCGGAACTGAACTCAACTATTAGACAGAGGGAGACAAACAAGGAATGGCTTTGAGGTTAACTAGCAGGACGTACTGCTTTTCTACCTTGCGCCGGGGGGAGAGTACGAAGAGGCAAAAATAGAGAAGGAAAAAAACTCGCACAAGCTAGGCGCACACGTGAAGGTGCTCAACAAGTCTATAACGTCACAAAGAATTGTTTGAATTGAGGCACTGCTGCAATGGCCTCGTTATTTTCTTGCGCCAACGCGCGGCCATCGGACAAGGATCATTAGTGTGGATTCCACCCGTTTAACAATGTTTGTAGAAGGCAGCGCTCGACGTCGTACAACCAACAAGTGCACGCGGTGTCTTTTGTATAGTTTTTTTTTAATCCCTAAGAATCGCACATAGGTTGGTCATTCATTTCAATGCACACTCACGAAGGGTTCCATTTTGCAGCAAAGCTGCTAAATGAAGCTCCGCAACGGCTATCCAGCAGAGAGCGGCGGTGTAGTGGGCATGAAATGTCAATCGTCTAATATAAAAAAAAGTTATGCAGATACAATGCACATTTCGGAATCTATGTGAACGAAGCTTTCGTGATGCGGTTAATGAAATGCCACGAATTTGCCCATTTCGTTCGTTCTATTTAGCGTAAAGATAATTGGCCCCCGCATGTGATCTCGCTGACCCGTGCTACGCAATGTGACAAATCTTATATTGGTTTATACTTCCTCATTTCTTCTTATTTATTTCGGATGTGCCGGCCCCTTCCCGGTCGATCCCCCATTGCGGGTACGTGCCATGTTATGGAAGTAGTAATCTTCATTAACAGGCGGCGATCATCTCAATTAAATGACCTAATTCATGGCACGATACCTACTGCCTTCTTCGAGGCCATTCCTACGTTATGAGTATGTGGTTTAATGTGGGAATCATCATCATAATGAACATGTGGACACGCTCCTAAGTCAACCCCTGTTTTGGGTATGTGTCATTAAATTCTCATAATAATCAACAGGCGCACACGTTTCTTTGGCCGATCCTTCATTATGGGTATGTGTCATACCATGGATATTCTAATAATCAAAACGCGGTGATCAACTCAAAGAGATAGTTGGAGTTGGCATGCAATCGTACCACTCGCTTCTAGGGTATGTGCCATTCTATGAACACCATCATCATCAATATCAACTCGCGGACAAGATTATCACCTGATTTCCCGTTGTAGGTATGGGCAATAGTATGGAAATTATTAGCATAATCAACACTAAGAGGCGATCATCTCCAAGATCTAGTTGGTGGAGCGACATTACCAACCGCTTCTTCGCTAATCCCCCTTGCTAGGAATGTGCCCATGGTATAGAAATCATCATAATCAACACGTAGTGGCCATCTGAACGAGCTAGATGATACTGGCACGAGAGAAGTATTCGTGTGGATGCGACCTGTCAGCATGTACGTCGCACATCCTGCTTCGCCAGAGGCCTATGCAAGTCAAGGAGTGCAGTCAGGCAGGTTACAGGGATCCCTGAAATGGCAGATAGCGAATTGTGTATTGTGTTAGCTCGATATCTTTTATTATTGTTCTGGACTCTTTTTCCAGCAGTCTGCAGCCCATGTAAGGAGTCTGTATGCTGCTCAGGAGCAGAAGTAAGATTTGATGGAGATGCTAAATGCATGTCTATGCTAGCGTTATTTTTGGCTATTTTGTTTAATATGTACTGATCTTCACATTCTGTTTGTGCGGTTTCCATGTGTGGTTTCTTACGTCTTAGAGAAAAAAAAAGAAAGTGTGGTTGTGACATAATGATCAGAGCATCGGGTCACTGCACTGTCGGGCCGAAGTTCGAAGTCCGGGACCCACTTTTTCGTTATGTGAGGTTGAATCCACTCGGCGTAAACCCGACCAGCGACCGACCGATAAACACCGACCGACAGCAGACCAACCTAGAGCAAACCATGAGATAGTAGGCAAACAAAGCTTCCCTTTAAGAACCAGCAACGCACTGCTCGTCGGAGTCTCAACAAGGACGTATACATGACCACGTCACTATACTGCATGTCACCAATAACTTGCAGCACTGCCGAATGTACGAGGTGTAAGCAGGTAATATCATTCAGCAGCAGAACATTGCACCGGACGCGATGGATACATTATTGGTGGAATTAGAGAAATTTAGCTTCGTGTAATACGTGATACATTACGGCTATGTGAGATAGGTTACGCCCTCTGCGTGTGCAAGTCGTATACCTTGGATTATTGCAGCGGCTGCCGCCGGTAACCGTGACGGCCTCGGCCGCTAGTTATCAAGAGAGCCGCCTTTCTCCTAAACGACAGCGTGTGTTAACTCTCCAAATGTGCCTCCGAATAGAACAGAGACAGCAGGGTGACAAACTGACACCAACTATGCGCCGAGCAGATACCGCGGCACGGAAAAAAAAAACGTATCTTGAAGCATCGAGAATGGCAGGGGAAACGAACGGCAATGCTCACGAAATGGAAATAGAGAACAATAGTCAAGACTCGTCAGCGGACCAGAGCAACATAGAATTCGATGAGAACAGCGGCAAGACGCCGAGTAAAGCTGGCCCATGGTTCCAAGCAATCAAGGCAAGGAAAAACAAGAAGGCGCCAAACGAGGACCGCATACAAGAGGGAGGAAAGCAAGGAAACCGCCAGAATCAGCAAGGAGGACTGAATGCGAGGACCAACCCGAGAGTGGAAGCAAGCATGCAAGCCAACAGCAACGGCCGCAAGATCAGGGAAGCCGAACCAACGGCAAGCCACCGCCGCGACGCGCGACGCCGCCGCTGCCAGATAATGATACAACGTGGTGTACCGACCAAGAACCGGCATGAAGCTGTCCAGCTGGCCGGACGAGAAGATCACCGAGGGACTTGCAAGGGCAAGCACGAACGTAAGCATCCAAACGCAGTGGAAGCAGAACCTGATAATTGCCAGCACCGCAGACGAGGACTACGCACTCAAGCTCGGTTCCATCAACGGCATCGAACTAGGGCGGCCACATACGAAATGACGCCGTACATCAAACCGCTCCCAGGATCAGTACGTGGAGTCGTGCACGGTATCACTGCGTGTACGGCGGAGAAACGACTTGCGGAACTACTGGCAGCCAACAACTGTGGCATCCTGCATGCGAGGATGCTCGGCAAATCCACCTCAGCAGTTATCACCTTCGAAGTTCCGCACGTTCTTTTCTATGTGAAGGTGGCCAGCTCGTACACACGTTCCCGCCCATACCGCAGATCGGTACAGTATTGCAAGGCCTGCGGAGAAGTCGGCCACCGGCAGGACGTATGCCCCAACCCAGACAAACCTATCTGCAACCGGTGCGGGGTGCCGAACCCACAAGCAGACCATGATTGCCAGTTCCAGTGCAAACTATGCGCACTACCTCACCAGACGGCAAGCAAGGAGTGCGAGAAAAGGATCAAGCCAAGACCCCCACCCCTGTACGTAAGGGAGAGAAGTAAATCAAGAGGCCGACAGCCATCTATAACAAGAGAGACAAGTTCAAGCTCCTCGGAGTATGGAACAAATAAGCCACAGCAAGAACAGCAGAAGATCAGCTGGGCGGAAGTGATAGCCAGTTCTAAATCGACAACCGACCCGTTTCCCTCACTGCCGACACAAGAGCGAAATTCAAGATACGAGGAAACCATCTCCTCCCTCAGAAGGCAAAACGCCGACCTGTTGAAGCGGAATGAAGGGCTCATGAAGCGTCTAGAAGAGCAAGAAAGACGTCAGGAGGAACGGGACAGAAGAGCTCAGGCCAGGGAACAAGCCCTGGAGATGAAGCTCCAACATCTCATTGACCACTTGCAGAAGCAGCAGGAACCGACCACAACACCAACGCCGCCGAGGGAACATACTCCCCCGATAGAGGACCTAGAATCGGGAATAGAGTACAAGATGAACAAGGCCCGAACCGAAGACAAGGCCGAACTGGCTCATGCCGTCGACACCATAAGTAAATCTGTGGCAGCCACCAACCAAGCAGCCGTACAAACGCTCCGCCAGGAGATCACCCAGATCGGCAATGAGCTCAGCCAACGCATCTCCATCCTAGAAAAGGACAAAGAGCAGGCAAGAAAAAAGCCAAAATACTCCATCAGAGAAGCCCAGATGAACGAGACTCTGGGAAGCCAAGATGGCGAGTAAGATAGCAAAGAAGAAAGAAGCGACCCAAACCCTCAAAATTTGGCAGTGGAATTGCAGAGGAATAAATCGGAAATGACAAAATTTACTTCACCGATGCACCCTACACCAACCTGACGTCGTCGCGTTACAGGAAACAGAAACCAACAATATTACGATGCGCGCGGCTACGAAACGCACATTGCCCCAGGAAGGACCCGGACCGCCGTCCTGATCAAGAAACATCACACGACGCAGCAGCACCAAATCAACTACAGAATCGAACACACACTGATTGAGCTGGTTCCTCACAAAAAAAAAACTGCAGAGCCTCTACATCCTGAATGTATACAGACCTCCGCGTGACACCCTCAAGGACTTGGACAAGTTCCTGAGAGAAGTGAAGAAAGTCACGAAGGGCCAAAAAATCCTCGTGGTGGGCGACTTTAATGCTCCACACGTGGCTTGGGGTACCGATCAACCAACAAGAAGGGTATGGACGTGCACAACGCGGCACAACACCACCAGCTGACGTTGCGGACCGATCGTCAAATACCAACTACAATCGGCAACAGTCTCTTCAGAGACACCAGCCCAGACCTGACCTTCTCAACTGGATTAAGGCAAGTCGAGTGGTCGAGAGTGGATGAGGCTCTGGGCAGCGAACATCACATAATCCAGACCAAAATCACGCACCACAAAACCCCCGTGAGATTAGGTCAGGCCAAAATTACGGACTGGCCCGCTTTCCGGAAATATGAACTCCCCAGAAGCCTAGAGGACATCGAGGAGTGGACCAAGAAACTGTCACGGGGCTACTGTCACGGGGCTACACATACAAAGACTTATACACAGCTTCCAGGGCACCGAGGAAGAAGTGCTCGAAGCCATCACCGGGAAATACCTCGGAGACGAACAACAACGGAAGGCGCAGCCAGTCATTCTCCCGGAGTACGAAGGGGAAACCAATCCGGATCTAGACCAACATTTCACCAAGTCAGAGATCGTGGCTGCTTTAAAAAATCTCACGAGAAACACGACGCCCGGCAGGGATAAAATTAACAAGACCCTCCGTAACCTGGATGACGGGGCGACGGAGAGTTTACTAAAATATATCAATGAAAGCTGGGAGACCGGCAGTATACCGGCTTCCTGGAAGCACGCGGACGTAACGATGATCCCGAAACCCGGCAAGCCCATCAAGCTACGGTACCTGCGCCCGATCTCCCTCACGTCGTGCGCGGGAAAACTCTTCGAGCACATGGTCCACAACTGACTTTCACCCTACCTGGAAGGAGGGGGGCACCTGCCGAACACTATGTTCGGTTTCCGGCCAAACCTCTCCACCCAGGACATTCTACTTCAGCTAAAAGAAGAAGTCATCGACGGCCTCACCACACGCCACAAGAGTGCCATCCTGGCGCTCGACGTGAAGGGAGCCTTCGACAACGTCTCACACGAAGCAGTGCTAAACAGCCTGCAGCATACCAACTGCGGACGGCGGACATACAACTACCTCTGGGAATTCCTGACGGGTAGAACGGCGACCATAGGCTTGGGGAACCTCAGGATCGAGAAGTTCCAAATACCGCAGAATGGAACACCCCAGGGGTCAGTGATCTCCCCCGTTTCTGTTCAATATAGCGATGAGGGGATTGCCGAACCTCTTGCAGAACATCAGGGGTACCCGTCACGCAATGTATGCAGACGACCTGACCTATGGACGCGCACGGGATCGGTGGGCGAACAACAAGACGCCCTGCAGGAAGCCATCGACAGGACCGAGCATTATCTACACCGCTGCGGTCTTTCATGCGCGCCGGAAAAGTCGGAGCTCCTGATCCTCAAAAGGAGGACAAGAGGGCGGCCTCCGCAGGAGACACCGGACCCAACGTTGACCCTACGTGGAGTCAACATACCCAAGGTGGACGTACTCCGTATTCTGGGCCTCACTTTCCAAAAGGACGGTGCCGGTCTCGCCGCCCTTAAAAAGCTGCAAGCGACAGTTACCGAAGTCGCGCACTTGGTGCGAAGAGTGACTAGCAAAAATTACGGCCTGAAAGAGCAGGACACAATCAGATTAATACAAGCCCTGATAATCTGCAGAGTCACTTACAGCACCCTGTACCTCGGTCTCAAGAACAGCGAGAGAGACAAATTGAACACCCTAATACGAAAGACCTACAAGCTGGCACTGGGGCTTCCACCAACGACGTCGACGGAGAAGCTACTCAGCGTGGGCATCCACAATACTTGAGAGGAACTAACAGAGGCCCACAAGACGAGCCAGATAGAGCGACTCAAGCTCACCAGCACGGGCAGGGACACTCTAATAAGACTGGGCTACTCAGTCGAATATGAGTCCAGAAAACAGCGGGTTCCTCTACCCCTGAGGGAGAAGATCACGGTGGCCAGCATCCCGAGAAACATGCACCCTGAATACAGCAGAGAAAGGAGGCGAGCGAGAGTGCAAGCTCTACGTAAGGCCTACGAAGGACCAAAACAAGAAGTCAGACACACCGACGCGGCAAAGTACAAGAACAGAGCGGCCCACGCTATCAGCGTGATCAACTGCCAAAAACAAGAGGTAGCAGCGGCCTCGGTAAGCCTTTCAGACATCGACTGCGCGGAAGAAACGGTGATAGTCCTGGCAGCCACTACAGGCAAGCGAGAGGAAGATCACATCACAGTCATCACGGACTCGCAAACAGCATGCAGAAATTACCAAAAGGGCCGCATTTCCAAACAAGCCCTGAGCATCCTCGAAAAACTAGACAATTTTCAAGAACTGTACATTGTCTGGGCCCTGGGACACGAGTCCCTGGCGGGTAATGTAGCGGCTCACGCCGCTGCCCAAGATCACATTCTCCGGGCTATCCCACCGGGTTCACGAGCACCGGAAGACCAACATGATAGCGTCCCGAAAAGATACGCCGATATCCTGAGTCATTACAGACTGGGTAGGAGGATGTACCCTACCCCGCATCCCAAGCTAACAAGAGAAGAGGCGGTGATCTTCCGCAAACTACAGACCGGCACATTCCCGCACGGCATGCCATGTATCCTACGGGCTATACTCACAAATGCGCCTTCTGCTCTGCGCTCAATACCCTCTACCACATGGTATGGGAATGTCGACAAAACCCATCGACACCACCCATCACCGGACGAACCGTCAAGCAGTGGGAGGCCCAGCTGTCAAGACCGAGCCCTGAAGACCAGCCTCGCCTGGTGAGCAGGGCCAAGCTATCGGCTCAGGCCCACGGCATCCTGGACTAGGGACGCCGCCCACCTCGGAATATTTTACCGTCTGCTCATTTCTCTAAATAACGTTTATTCCTCCTTGAAGCGCTTTCGCACCTCCTAAATAGACTAGACAGTTCTGCGGCTTCCCACAACGCTGAAAGGAACTAAGAGTATTACGCGCGAGGACGACCTTGGCTCCATTTACCAGGAGCGCGCCTCGGACATGGCATGAAGGATTACACGGCGCGATCCTCCTTGTTTCACTGCCAGCGCTCAACCGAAGCACCTAGCGGGTGCCCTCCAGTCTGTTCCTTAATAGAATAAAAAAAATTGAAGTTGGTTCTGGCAATATGCCTGGTTCTGGACAAACTACAAGCACAGATCACTATATACACACGCCGTATTCTCACAATACGGCGTGTGTATATACGTACGCGACCACTCAGTGTGGCCGTCGCAATGGAGTCCGCCGAGCATGCTCCTTTTTCCGTTAAAAATACAGTGATGCACTATTTCCGTGTTGTACATATGAAACAGCAAACAGTTTCGTCTCATGTGGAGGTGGCACGAATTCTCGAGTAGTTTGAGCGTGTTCCCGTGCGATGTTTCCGTTTCACTGCGAGCGGTACCGCTTGGGTGTTTCGTCCGTTCAAGCCGATTACAAAAGGAGGTGGACATTACTTGCGTGAAAAACTGAAATTACCATGTAGCTAAATAAAATGATACACTATTAAACTTTCTTGAAATATTCAATTGTTTAAAGAGCGAAATTTAATCCGAGACGTAGCGATGTCTTATCTACCTAACAGAAATCCTGAAAATAGCAGTCCTTTCGATATATCTTTCCCCTAATACGTGCTAAATAATTCATTGGCGTTGAACGTATTATTGTTCCGAACTCTTAGAGAGTGGCTCACTATTGACAGGTATGCCAATAAATTTTGTAACACATATTGTAGTCGCAGATTTCAGTATAGGTGCTAGTCTTGGATGGGATTTTAACTAAGCAGGCATCACGCCTCCTTCAGTTGACAATTTCAACATCTAACAAAATGAATAACTAAATAGTAAATTTGTGAGCCTTTTCAATTATTGCAGCCTAGATATTGCGATTTGCCATAGAAATAATGTCCGCCTCTTCAAAGGACCCATCTCAATAATCGGAATTACGCTTTCAAGGCTATATGTAAAAAGCTCTTCACAATAACTAAAAATAAATGAATAACTAAACATAAATAAATTATGCTACATTGCAAACGAACCAAACTTCTTTCTTGATACTCGACCTCATGCCCCAAAAACGACGAACACGGAACAATAAAGTGTGGACAGCACAATGCAGCGTTGTATCCTTCCGTGTCCTATTTCCGTAGCGTAGACTTTCATCTTTTTTTCCCTTTTTTTTTTTGGTAGGAACATGGCATACCTCTTCCTAACGCAGTTATGTGCACAATGTCATAGGCTTTAGGTCGTAGCACACTATGATTTGGCACCACAAAAGCAAATATTGCGCGAGCACTTTGGGAGGTGGTCGAAAATATTTGAATATCGCTATCCATCTCGAGACTTCCTCGCTCACGGGACATGCGATATCCTTTCGCAACGATCCAATCTTGTTTTCCACAATGTTTTGATGTATATTCATCATCGGAGACTTGCGGACCACAGTGCCACCAAGGCTTCCCTGGCATTTCTAAAGCTTTTCTTCTTAGCCCGCTTCCCCTGGTTTCCAAGCAGCCGACGCGGCAGCTGTGCGCACGTCATCCATCATGCCACGTCACGCCGACTGCTGCACCAATCCTTCCAATGGTGGATTTCGCCCCCAATACTGACAGCGTGCAGCCGGACTGCGGCTCCGAGGATGAGCTTAGAATAGGCAGTCCTAACAGGCCGGCGCGACGCCCGGTGAGATGCCGGGCGTTGTGACAACATTTAAAAAAAAAAAAACTGCTAGAACCTGTTAAACGTGTGAGGATTTGCTTGTACAGCTTCGCGCATTTGATGTATAACTTACCTGGACGGTATACATTCGCGAGGATTCTTTAAACCGTTGTTTTTCATTATTAGCAACCACATGATGTAAGCAAAATGAAGGCAGAAGTTATTCGTATACTCTGCATCGTGTATGTTTGACACCAGTCTTACGCGCTGTTATTAAATCATACCATACATCAAGTACCGAATTTCTATTTTGTTTCGCATACTGTTGATGCAGCTGTCGCCATATTGAAACAATATTTTCCAGGCTACTCTCAACGAGAGCTAGGTGACGAACCCACGAATGGCAAAAAAGGACGTTAAACGGAAAGGAAACAAGGTTTTTGGAGAATGCGTGGAAGTTCACGCTGCCTGTGTGAACATACATAGAGAGCGAACTTAAAACGTATTACAGAAAACGCCCGCAGGTTATGGGTTCCGTGGCTGCGAGATACAAATGTTACAAGATGTAACATATCTTTAATACGGTACCTAAAATCAATGCCAAGCGGCTGCGGTTTGCTGAGCGAAATGGTCCAGAGGCTTTGAAATGTTGAGTACACCATGCATACAAAGAAGCTTCGGAATCTGCGGAAGGCTAAAAAGACTGCGTGAAAAAACGTGTATGCCTGACGGTTGCATGTTGTTATGCGGTGGCAGGCGTCCTACGCCCATTCTATCCCAGCATATATGCTTGAGTTTGCCGCCATCATCTCAATCAGTGCGTTCATCGAAGTCGTATATGATATCAACGTGTCCAAGGCGCAAGATATATGCACGAAAATCTGGGACATTACTAGAAGAAACATAAGTATAATTTAGGGAATGCGACGCCGAAAGCAGTTAGTCGGTGGCGGAGTCATTTATTGAAGGACGACTGCCATTCCTGGCGTTGTCTACTGGTGCACTTTATTTACGTCACCAAAATTCACGATCAGTTGCATCTGTGCATTAGTTCTTGTGCGTGTTTCCGGCTATGCTAACAGTGAAGTAAAATAGTTGATTTGGAGCTCCGAAGTGCGAGATAAGATGGAACTTCACTGCTCTGAAGCCGACTTTTTTTTTGCTTTAGGATAAAAGGGACAAAAGTCAAGCTCGTCGGCTTCTATACATGACTCGTCGAACGTTCCAGCGAAATCGGGTGCCCCCCCCCCACGTCCCTCTGAGAAATTACTACACAATTCTCGTCGGGCATACAATCTGATTACACAAAGTTCGGCGCTAACATACGCAACAGGTAGAATCAACGATAACATTCAAGTGAATTCCCAATTACGTAAACGTTAAACGTAAACGCTGAGCGTTTACGTTTAACATTTGTTAGCTAGTGAAAAGTCACCAGAGCGTGGCGTCCTGCTGCCGAGTCACTTCGGCGAATGTACGAGAATTTTGGTCAGTGTGATGAGCAGGTTCTTTTGTCTAATATTTGACGGTTCTATGAGGCGAAGCCTCCCAGAACCCAATCGAGGACAAAGCCGTTTGTTGAGAAACACACAAACTTTTAATCAATTAAAACTAGAACGAAAAGATAACTATAAACCAAACACACAAAGATAAAATGAAAACATGTAGCTAGCACGCCTAATGATATCGGGCAAGTTCGGGCAGGAAGCGGGCATGTGCGCGTGCTATAGTCTCGACGCGGAGTAGCGGAGACGAGACGACGAGATGAGCGGTGTTGGTCTCACCAAAGCTCGTGTCGGAACGTCGTAAAGGCTGCCAGAGCGTGGCAGCGCTGGCTCGGTGGGAGAAGACAGGCGGCTTGGCAGCAGGGGTTGACGGCGGCGGCGTCCTGGCCGGGCAGCTGGTCGTGGAGCTCGGGCCCGTAGCCCGACTGCTCTCGTTCTGCCCACGGGCGCAGACGCTCACCGGCCTCGGGCAGCAGCAGTTGACAATCGGGCAGGGTGGCGATGCCCGGGAAGGCAGGCGGCTTGGCAGCAGGGGTTGACGGCGGCGGCGTCCTGGCCGGGCAGCTGGTCGTAGAGCTCGGGCCCGTAGCCCGACTGCTCTCGTTCTGCCCACGGGCGCAGACGCTCGCCGGCCTCGGGCAGCAGTTCTCGAATGGATGGAGTGGCGGTGCCCAGGAATGGGTTGGCAGGAGGCCCCGGCCGGGTGAAGTCCTGGTGGCTCGGGTCCGGAACCCGACGGCCGTCTTCAACTCCCGATGCGGTGGCCGACCTTGTCCTGGTGCCGCTTCTGGAACTCCTCCCTCTACTGCCAGCGCGGCTCCTTTTTCTGCTGCTCTGGTCGATTCGTCGATTTCTGATTGGCTGCTCGAGGCTTCGTGTTCTTCTATGATTGGATTGGCTTTTCTTCTTTTTATTTCTTTTCTTGCGCCGCGTGTTCACGCGCCGGACGGTCTTCGGCGTCGTCGTTTTCGGCGCGGCGCGGTAGAGCGGCGCGCGCTCTCCTTGTCGTCTGCTTCTTGTTTGAAATGCAACGCACCTTGTCGCACACCACAAACATCACCGTCGCGCACCACACATCACAGTCAGGCGGCGTACTGTCATGGGCAGCCAGTTGAGTGGCGACGCGCTC
Source organism: Dermacentor silvarum (assembly GCF_013339745.2). Taxonomy (NCBI): domain Eukaryota; kingdom Metazoa; phylum Arthropoda; class Arachnida; order Ixodida; family Ixodidae; genus Dermacentor; species Dermacentor silvarum. Next base: position 13,796,449 of record NC_051164.1, on the reverse strand, counting down.
AGCTCCAGGATCGCGAGTGGCAGAGTTCGCAGCGTGCACCGCGAACGCGCGAAGGCATTCTGCTTCCCGCTGGCTTGTCTCTCGCCGGACCAAAGCGAGATTCGCTCGTCGACATCGTTGCGTTCCTGCGCCACTTAGAGCCGCAGTTTTCTTAGTTGGTGCCAAGCGAAGCAGTAGGCGGCGTGTAAGCACTCCTGATGCATGTTGAATCTGCACTCTGTAGGCGACAAGACGTCACAATCGGACGCCAAAGAGGAGCGATGTGCGGGAACTGCCTCATCACCTCAGCGGAAGGCCTGCACAGCCTACACTGCCTGCACCAGGCCA